>NC_065921.1:50064522-50197005 GCF_024586455.1 Bactrocera neohumeralis
AGATTTTTTCCTACTTCTCTACTTCTGAATCTAATTCCTCAGGATTTCTGATACTCTTATTGCCTCCCTTTTCAAGGCATTTTGTTGCTATACTGGTAAATTTTCCCCATGCCGTTCTTCTAGGGTTCCGGTATGTGTGAGGTGCACTGTACTTCTCGCGGATGCTGAAGTGTATCCAGGAGTGATCCGACATGGAAGGTTCATCGGATACCCTCCAGTTATCCACAACGAGACTGTCTGTGTCTGTTGATAGCGTGAGGTCAAGCACTTCCTCCCACCCAGGAAAAATTTCCGAGCTTGGGAAAATAAAAGTTGGCTTATCGCCCTTGTTGCAAATACTTAGATTACTATTCAAAATATACTGCAAGAGTGACTCACCTCTGGTGTTTATACTGGAGCTACCCCATACGGTGTGCCTTGCGTTTGCATCACACCCTATTAGGACATCATCCTTCCTGTTCTCCTCTATTAGTCTGGTGAGCGGGGCCGGTGGTAAGTCTTCGTCATGGGCCAAGTAGGCCGAGACCAAGAAGAAGGGCTTTTCCTTCTATTCCACCTTTACCACTGTGATATCTGCTGTGCTGTAATTAGGACAAAGAAATGCATTTATACTTTTATTGATAAGAATGCATGCCCTAGGTTTACCTCTGTTCCGTGTGTAAAACAGGTTATAGTTGCTGCTCGTCGACCTCTTCCGTGTCGTCTTCGTCAGCCGCTTTGTCGCCTTGGAAGATTTTTAGTCCGGCCTTGCGGATTCCGAAGCTGATTTTGTAGTCAGTCTTCTTCTGAGCCTCAATGGACTCATCACAAATGGCCACTAGTATTGGCTTGCTTGCTTTATTCGGTTTTTCCTCCTTGATTAGCTGCCACTCATCTATACCAGGTATAGATTTGTTCTGCAGCTTAATGCACCTCAGGAGTTTTTCGCCTGGCTCCTCTAGAGGGGGAAACCAAATGCGAGCACGAGGTCTCTTCGGAATTTCCCTGGCGGGTATAAGCCTCAATTGGTGGCCTACAAAGGCGTTGCTAATTTTAGCAACACTAACCGTCAGGAAATCTAGCGAGGCCTGGCCGCGATCTTGATGACCCTGTAGCCCCTGAGGGTCTTAGAGGAGTCAAACTCCGGGTGAGGACCTGCAGGATTGTCGAGTACATAGCTTAGCACCATACTTGACAATCTGACGTCGATCTCCACCCACCTGTCCTGTATTGTGCCCGGAGAGGAGGAATTTCCATCTATGATGGCCACCTGCAGGCTATCCCTGGCTACATCGCAGAATGCCTTGCCGTTGTTGTGCTGCTGTGTTCACCTTCGCTCCACCTCGGTTTTTTGGGCTGAGTTCCAAGTACCTCTGTGATGGAGCGATTTCTCTTCTGAGAAGTTCTCTCACGTTTGCTCTCTTCTTGAGGTTGATTGCTTCCTTTTCAGGTAGCCTTCATATTCTTCTACGATAGATTTGAGGCGCTTTGTTTCAGCCTCATCAACTGGGGTACCGGCTGAATGGTCTTTGGCTATCTTCCCTAGTATGAAGATTGGCCTCTGGTACCGGTTTTTCCTCAGCTGATTCTGGGATTTCTTGCGCTTCTTTTTGTTCTCTCCTTTAGCCGCCAGTGCACTTTGGTTGATGCTCATGGCAGCCTTGGAGGTGGACGCTTCCTCCCTTATATCTGGGGTTTTCACTGCTGTATCTACCGGTATACTTTAATTGGTATGTCCGGTAGTACTCTTACTCGTCTCCTGGCTGGAGGCAAGTAGTTCGTCTTCTTCGGATTCCGTAATAGGATTCCTATAGTTCATGTCCTTAGTCGTTGCTGTTGTTGTCAATTTGGTTGTTGTAGTTGATGTTGTTGTTGTGTTATTGTTTCCGTTCATATTTTGGTCCCACAAGTAATCCGGAAAGGGTTGGTCACTCGTCCGCAGAGCCGGTATGCGGAGAGAAGGCTTTTATACCACCGACCTCGCCCGGGCATCGGAGGGGACCGTTCATTCAGCACTCGGCACCTTGGCTTAGGGTGGTGTTGGTTCGGATATCCCCATACTTCCACAATAGGAGATGGGCGTAAAACCTAGGGTTTATTCATCCATATCACTATTGTGGGAATTATGAAGTGTCCCTCTTAGTTCGTAAGATTAAAGTGCGTTTCCTTTGGGATGCACACTTTACTCTTACTTAAGCCCCTTCGCCACGACAAGGCGACCAACTTCAAAGGAGCTGTGCAAGGTGCTTGATACTCTCCCCCACAAAGTATAGGGCGACCATTTTCACGAACTGGACGAAAGAGTACCCGCTGGATCTAAACTTTACTATCGATTTCGTTAAATTTCTGACTATCAATAATCCTAAGATTTTAGATGTAATATTCTACAGCCTGTGGTCCATCACTTCTCATAATCAATCATCTTGCGAAACTTCGTTCCAGATACTGCAACAGGTTAAACTCCTACTTATCCAGAATGAACGACGACGTACCAAATGTATGTTAGTATGCAATGAGCATGACAATAACCTTTTTGAGTTTCTAACGCACCCTACTCATTTATACCCTTCTTCCTATAGTCTGACCCCATCGAAACAGCTCATTTCCCGGACCTACCATTAGATGACTTCGATAATGACCAACCCCAAATTTACCACCCAGCGGGGATTATCCACAGAGTATATCCTGCTTTAACTCGGAAATGTTCCGGTCGTATCAACTATTATTATAAAAACAATAGACAGATTATTAACGAGGTAATACACCGCGACCTAGGGTCTATTGTGCCCTCTCCTATATCACATGACTTCCCAAAGTTCCAGCAGCCTGAATAGTTCCAGGAGTTTGCCGGGCGCTATTGAGGTGATGTGATCCCTGCTAATGTATATGGAACCCAGGGCCTTAAGCCTTCTTCTGCAGATTGCTGTACAATCCAGAATTAGGTGTGCTGGTGTTTCCTGTTCCAGGTCGCAGAACCGGCACTTAGCACAGGAGACTATGTCCATGTTGGACAAGTGCTTCCTGAGCTTGCACTGCCCTGTGTAGATCGCGACGAGAAGGCTGAATTTGTCTCGGGGGAGGTTAATTAGTTCTTTAAACCTTGAGAGGTTGTACCCCCCTAGAAGCAGCTTGGCATGGCGCATACTTGCTGCCTGTTGCCAATGCCGTTCTCTCTCCATACGGAGCAGCTCCTTAAGGGTGTGTGACCCTACCGCTATGCATGGTTTTGGTCCCATCATCTTGGAAGCTGCCACAGAGCGGGCCAGTTCGTCGGCCCTCTCATTTCCTTATATTCCTTTATGCTCTGGAACCCAAATTAGGTGCACCAGGTTGCACAAGGATAGGCGGTTTAGCCTTTCTATACATTCCTCTACTAAAAGCTATTTGGTCTCATATGCTGAGATCGCTTTTAGTGCCGCTTGACTATCGCTGAGAATGGCTATGCGCTGGTTGCGATAGCTGCGGCGGAGGTTGATTTCTGCGCACTGACATATGGCAAAACCTTAAGCCTGAAGGATACTTGGGAAGCATCCCATTGGTATGGACAGCTTAGTACGCGGTCCCGCAATACCTGCCCCAATATCTTCCGGTGTTTTTGAGCCGTCAGTGTACCACTGGATGGTACTGTCTTCCAGCAGCATTTCCAGCGTGGAGTCGCTCCACTCCGTCTTGCTGCCCAGAGTAACGCTATAGTTCCTTTTGAAATTAATCCTCTTCGTGGTGCCGTCCTTTGGGAGGGCCAGCGGTGTGCTTTCCGCTAGTGCCTCCATCTGTCGAGAGGACATTAGCTTCCCTTATAAAAGCAATACTTTAGCACTTAGTTTGCAGTATTGTAGAAGTATTGTGCAATTCGAAGAAAAAATCGAGAGATATTGGCCAAAGTAAAGATACAAAAACTAGACATAGAACCAACATAAAACTTTAATATATAGAACGAATTCCAATTTTAATTTACAGTATTATTTCATTCTTGAAATTTCTAGACAGTTCTTTGTGCGGCAAGACGATGCTATTCAATAAAATTTTCTCAGACGGCACTTGTACAAAACATCCTGAAAAGAGAAAATTATTAAAAATTATCTATATACATACATATGTATATTAGCAATATTAAAGATGAGAAAAATCTCAATAGCTTATTTATATAAATGCACGATATTTTAGGAAAAATTTGGAAGAAAATAATGATTCTTACCCAATATGGTAATTGAAGGATTAAGTTTACCCTCTTTGTTGAATAGCGGTGGATTTTCCATTTTGGCAAATGGCTTATTCGGATCGGGATCAGACGGAGTACCTTCTACTCTTGACCACTGCCCAATTATGGATCCCCTCCCCACTTAAAAATCAATATATATGATTAATTGATATTAATTTGATAATAACTGTTTAACATACCAATTGAGTGCAATACCAGAGTATGATCTTTTATGACTGCATTTTCAAGTATAATAGATTCTCGAATTCGAACGCCTGGCCCAACGGTAACTCCTGGTCCAATAGAAACATTTGGTCCCAGCTAATTTAACGCAAATTTATTATTAATATTAGACAAATACGTTTGGACTAACCGTCGCACTGAAATGGACTGTGGCACTTGGATGAATATAAACATCGGGAAAAACGGTACACATCAAATTAGAGTCCTGTTCACTTAGCTTCGTTCCAGCGTTAGCCAGTCTTTCTGGATGAGTATTTTTGTAAAGTTCTACAATAAGTGTTATTGGAAATTACTAAGCTCTCAACTATTTATTTTTAGTGCAAAAAATACCCAAAAAATGGCGATTAGCGTAAATGGCTGAACCAGCCGTTTTTAGTTGGGACCACCAATTCGGTACTGGGATTGCGTAGAGTTTATTGGTACCAGCAAGTGGTGTTAAAACTTCCTGTTCCCATTGTATATGCCCTTGATCTTTGCCATTGGCGCCGTTAATTAAACTATAATTTGTGTACTCTTGACTTTTTGAATAAAATACTTCGGCTAAATGAGCAAATATATCCGTGGAACATACGTACACACCACAATTAATAAAAGTAGAAACATATGAGCTTGGCTTTTCAACATAATGCGACACTACACCGCTGTTACGATCAAATACTAGGCATCCATAATGCAGCGATTGCTGTCGCGTCGCCTCAGTGCTCATAATGGTCACGAGAGCCGTATCAGCATGCTGCTTATGGAATGAATATAAATCTTGCAGAGGAAAATCAGCGCACACATCACCATTTAAAATGAAAAATGCACAAGGATTTCCGGATCGAATTTGATCGCGAAAGTGGTACATGCCGCCTGCAGTGCCTAACGAGGTAAATTCCTGTAAATATCTGGAAAATACGCAATTATTGAATACAAATACAAATATTTCAAAATGTTTTCGTTACTACCTAATGTTAATATTATATAAATTTTGCATATCACTGACAAAATTTTCCATTTGAACTTGGGGATAATACCCAATTATAAGAATTTCTTTCAATTCCGGTAAACGTAGGCATGCTTCAATATGATGCTGTATAATCGGTCGACCGGCTACTGGAAACAAAGGCTTCGGTGTGTCCAAAGAAAGTGGACGGAAGCGAGTACCTAAAATAAAATAAATCGATTACTTTTCGAGAATTTGAAACAAATGACTCACCTTTTTGTGGGCCTCCAACAAGGATCACAGCTTTCAACATTGCAAAACTTTATTCGTAGCAGAAGCACTTCTTATCAATAAAACAGCTACGTGTTGTCTGCTCACTTAAGTGCTGAACACATAGAGCGCGACACGACATGGCAGCACGACAGTGAACTGTAAATGGCGTCGTGAATTCTTCTACATGAACATTTGTAAGAAGACAGCGACATAACAATGGCCGGCATGTACACAAGACAACACGGCTGTCCATTTTGCATGTACACCTTTCACTTCAATGAAATTTTAATATATTGTTCAAAGTAAAATTTTTTATGCAAAAAATAAGTAAATATTTATTCGTTTCAAATTATAAATTGTTATTACAAATGATATAACAGAACTATTTTATGCTTTTATTTGTAAAATAACGTCAGGTTTGTTAGAGCTTTGAATAGTTTTACATTTTACATATTAGAGCCTTATCACACATGGCAACTTTTGTTGCGGCAACTCTTAGTTTATAGGGGAGGGGGCGACGAGGAGAGGAGAATCGCGCCGAGTTTCCAGTGTTCAGCAACTCGCTTTGTGTTCTTATTCGTAGCAGTTCGCTGCGACGTTTTTCGGCATTCGTGTTCTTTCTTTCGTAGTACATAGTTGCATTTGCGTATATTTTTTTGAAATTAATATTTTTAATATATTTAAAAAATTTAATTTCATTTTTTGGTAAGTAATTTGCAAATATATATACAAATATACATAATATAATATAAATATTTTAGAAAATGGAGTATGACGAAAAAATCGAATTAATTAAAGATATTGTGAAATGTATGGAGGAAGCCATACAAATTGATTCAGACGATAGTAAAAAGAGTGATATATCTTTGTTTTAATAAATAAAATGTATTTCTTAATTGACAGAGCTGATTAATATATGTGATAGAGTGGCCCAAATACCTAAAAGGAAAAAGATACGACAATGGGTTAAAGTAAAGAGTAGACAATGGGTTAAAGTAAAGTGAAAGAGAATGAGAAAAAAACGCGAACAGAGTTGCGCAACACAAGTTGCTCGTGTGAAGGTAATGGGCGACAGCAAAAGAGAATCGCCCGAGAATTAGCAACTAAAGTTGCCTCATGTAATCGCAAACTTAGTGGCATCACTCCTCTCCACTGTCAACTCTACTGTCGTTGGCAAATATAAGTTTGCGATTACATGAGACAACTTTAGTTGCTAATTCTCGGGCGATTCTCTTTTGCTGTCGCCCATTACCTTCACACGAGCAACTTGTGTTGCGCAACTCTGCTCGAGTTTTTTTCTCATTCCCTTTCACTTTACTTTAACCCATTGTCTACTCTTTACTTTAACCCATTGTCGCTTCTTTTTCCTTATAGGTATTTGGGCCACTCTATCACATATATTAATCAGCTCTGTCAATTAAGAAATACATTTTATTTATTAAAACAAACATATATCACTCTTTTTACTATCGTCTAAATCAATTTGTATGGCTTCCTCCATACATTTCACAATATCTTTAATTAATTCGATTTTTCGTCATACTCCATTTTCTAAAATATTTATATTATATTATGTATATTTGTATACATATTTGCAAATTACTTACCAAAAGATGAAATTAAATTTTTTAAATATATTCAAAATATTAATTTCAAAAAAATATACGCAAATGCAACTATGTACTACGAAAGAAAGAACACGAATGCCGAAAAACGTCGCAGCGAACTGCTACGAATAAGAACACAAAGCGAGTTGCTGAACACTGGAAACTCGGCGCGATTCCCCTCTCCTCGTCGCCCCCTCGCCTATAAACCAAGAGTTGCCGCAACAAAAGTTGCCTCGTGTGATAAGGCTCTAAGAATATTTTGAAGTTAGCGAGAGCCACAACAGTCGGCCTGCAATCGTGTAGTCGTGCAGCTGTCTAAATAACTGTGTCCTTTAGAACGTGTGTATTTTAGTAATTGACAGATGTCGCTTGCAGTCTGTCGCGCTCCATGTGTTGAGCTCTTTATTGCTATTCTAGGGCTACGATTTGATCCGAAATGCTTTATGAGCGCGAAGTAGCTGAATTTTGTTTACATTTGAAAATTTTCCGAAAAGAAATAAATTTGTATATAGAATATATGTATGTATGTATATTTACTCTATATCAAAGTATACACCTGCAACTTTCGCTGAGATTATGCAATACAAGACTTGTTAACAAAAGAAATATCTACGTTGATTGTAAAATTATTTCTAAAATACTAAATATTTGTCATGAAACACAGCAAATAACTTTTTGAATTGAACGTACCCAACAATTGAATTGGCAGCTGGTGTCAAATAGTCACCAACATATGTATGTATGTAAATTTCAGCTTTTTGCATATAACTTTTGGTGTCAAAATCCATCAACATCGATATAGGAATTAAAACAAATACAATTGTGCAAAGTTAAATCGATTTCGTGAGCAGCCCGGAGCAACTATAAGGAAGGGTTTTAAAAGCGTTAATGAAGTATTTTTGTATGTATTGTAGTATTTTTTTACAAATTCAAAGAATCATTCGGTTGTCTACTTAAGCTTTACATATTAAAAATTCAATTCACAGGGGATGAACATAGAGCTGGCTTCTCCCGAGTTGATGGTGTGCGAAACATTACGTGCCGCCACCGACCCTAATCATGAGGTGGTTCTTAAGGCTGAAGCTCAGTTGGCAGAATGGGAAACGCAGCCAGGATTTTTTTCTACCCTGGCACGTTTTGCCATGCATGGTGGCAATGATATCGAGCAACATCAATTTCATATTGACTTGAATGTGAGATGGATGGCAGCAGTTTATTTAAAGAACGGCATAAATAAGTATTGGAGGCGAAATGCTCGAAATGAACTGCCTAATGAAGAAAAACAACAAATTCGTCAGGTATTATTGAAAAACTTTAGTACGGAACCAGTACCACAAGTGGCTTTACAAATTGCCGTGCTTATTGCACGCATAGCCCGCATTGATTGTCCTCGTGACTGGCCAGAGTTAATACCTCAGCTAGTTAAACAGTTACAAATGTGTGCACAAAGTGATGGTGATGCTGGAGAACAACAGCGAGTCTTACTTATTCTTCATCATGTGATAAAAGCACTGGCATCTCGACGCATGATGGCAGAGAAACGAGTTTTTGAAGAACTAGCGGGGAATTTATTCGTATACATGCAAGAATTATGGGATGCTTTTACTACACTTTTCTTTCATCAACTCAAAACGGCATCTATAAATGCAATATCAACTTTAGAACGTGCACTTTTATCGATGCGAATTTTACGAAAACTTACAATATATGGTTTTCCGAAGCCCTTTAAGGTAGAATGTTGCATGCACTTTCTAGAACAGCTATTTACACGACTTAAGCAATGCTTAGAGTGCCGCTATGAATTACAACATCTTGGAGCTGAAGAACAATTAATAAGATTAATTGAAAAGTTTATATTGAAACAAATGAAGACGTTAACTGAATTTCAAGATATGCACTCCAGTTCATTTGGGCGTTTTGTTCCTGTTGCCCTAGAGTTTAGTTTTGAACATGTCTTCCATGAAGGTGCGCGTCTAATATTTACTGACAATGTCATAAACTTCAGCAACTTTGCAATTCATTGCATCAATCTTATGAAAGGGATAATGATGTGTAGTGCTTATGCAAATTCAGTAACTGCTGGTGAACATCTAGCAGCTGAACAGGACGCAGCTATACATATAGCATTATCAGATTTTTTCACAAACGAGCGTTTATGTTATATTTCCGATAAAGTTATAACTCATTATTTCTTGTTAACGCAAAACGAGCTAGATCAATGGATGGAAGATCCCGAGGGCTTCGCTCAAGATGATGGCGGGGAGAGCTGGAAGTATGCTCTTCGTCCATGCATTGAATCATTTTTTCTAACATGTTTCAGTCAATACCAGTCTCAAATGACGTCTGAGGTTGTAAAGTATATACGAAAAGCTCAGCAAATCGAATTAACCCCCGCATCTGATCTTAAAGATATGCTTCAGAAAGATGCCATATATAATGCTGCAGGATTAGCTTCATTTCACTTTTTCAATGACATTGACTTTGACTCTTGGTTTAGTAATCAACTATTGGGGGAGTTGCGGATTGAAAGCGATAATTTTCGAATTCTTCGCAGAAGAATTATATGGTTAGTAGCGGAATGGGCGGCCGTTAAATTTTCACGAAACTTACGTCCTTTGGCTTACGAAGCATGCCTGCATTTACTTCGTCCAACTGAAGATATGTCTATACGACTTGCAGCTTCCCGTACACTTTCTACCTTAATTGGAGACTTTGAATTTGCACCCGAGCATTTCCTACCTTATTTAGAACCTTGTTTTAATGCACTTTTCGTACTCCTGGGAGAAGCTAGAGAATGTGACACGAAAATGAATGTGTTGACAATAATGTCGTGTATTGTAGAAAAAATGAGTGATAACATTGAACTCCAGGCTGACAATCTAATATCGTATTTGCCACTTTTGTGGAAGGAAAGCGAGGACTTCAATATGTTAAGATGTGCTATCATATGCACATTACAGCAACTAGCAAAAGCATTGCGTGATATACCGGAATCTATGAAGCCATTTCTCTACAACGTTATACAGCTCAGCACTGATCTTCAGGTAATACTTAAAATTATCAAATTCAATTAACTTCAGTTGTATTCTGTATATCAAGATTAATGCTAAACATTGATATTTTTGTATGAGTAATTTAAGAAGAAATGCGATTTGAGCATAATGTAGAGATATAAAATATATAAATATATAAAAGGATAGACAGACGAATAAAATATCAAAATATAATTGGAATTTAAGATTTCAAAAGTTGCATAATAATATTAGCGCTGTGGCAATCAGAAGATGTCAATCTAAAAGACATCAGTTTAAAATTGTTTTAACTTCAGCCTATGACTTTAGAATAACAGATTGGTCTTTGCGTATAAAATCGAAGATTTCAAAATTAAATTAAAATTAAATTATGCCTCAGTTTTTGTTAAGACCAAAAAGATGTATTTACATAATATTATAATTAGCTACATTATAGCAGGCAAGCTCAAATATATGGCAAAAATAGAGTTTAAATGTACAAATTCCATCGATATTTCCTTTAAAACTTAAACTTTTTTTTTAATTTAGAACATCCATAGTGATATAATGTTTTTATGTCCTAACACATAAGTGATTTGTTTAATTATCACAGTATTCCCATTAAATATCGAGTTCTTTCACGAATATATTAAATTTAGAGATTTTTTTATGGCGCTCCAATTTTTACTTGAGACTTGCTATTTAATTAAGTTAATTAATTTCTTTGGTTGAGACGTTTTTTGTTAAAAGTGGATATATTTTTAATGATTAATATTCTTGTTGTGTTAATTGTAATTCCCTTTTTTTTATTTTTTTTTTTTTAGGAGCTGTCATACATATACCTCATGGAGGAAGGTTTGGCGCTTTGGGTTGCCGTTGTAGAGAATTCGACAGTTATGTCTACAGAATTGCTAGATTTATGCAAAAACCTTCTGCCTATCATTGAAATGTCCTCGGAAAATTTGCGAATAGTTTTGATCCTCATTCAAGCATACATACTCTTGGATGCACATTCATTTCTTGAACGCTATGGAAAGGAATTCGTCCAGTTTTGTGCGCGAATGTTCGATGATTTGCGGCCAGAAGGCATTACATTGATGCTTAAAGTGTTCGAAACTTGTTTAAAGTCAGATGCAAATTATGGATTGGAATTGGTACGACCCGCCTTGCCTTATATTTTTAAGCAAGTGTACCTGGACAAAGAATTTCCTATTCTGATGTCAATGTATTTGATGATGGTTGCGAGGGTATTGCTTATTAGTCAATCTGTTTTCACTGCAGTTTTGCAGGAATTACAGTTGCCTAATGCTTTAGAGACTATACTTGACGTGTGGATACGTAAGATGCCGTTGGTAACGGAAGTAGAAAAACGAAAGCTTTTTGCGCTATCTTTCGCATCGATCTTTACTAATAATTCAATAATAATAGAGCGGTTTCCAGCAATTATGCAAAATATTGGAGACACACTTATGGATGTGATGCGCGAAGAAGATAATGAAGTTGACGATATCAACAGTTCTGATATCGTTGTAAATACACCGCCCTGTCCAGCTGGCGAGAAGGAAATCAAATTCTGCGACTCTTTAGTTTTTCTCGATGAACATGACTTGGATACAAGCAATTATTGTATAATGGACGATTTTGACTATAAGACTTATCACTATGATCGCTGTAGACAGCTATCTCTTAAAGATCCAGTACATAAAATTGTACTCACAGAATATTTGGAATGGCAATTAAATACATTGCGAATGCAAATGGGCGAAGAAGCTTACAAACAACTCATGCAATCTGTGTATTCTGGTGTATTGGAGAAGATCGGAAAATTTATAAAACTGAATTTAAATTTTCAACCCAACTAGCTGAAAATATGATACATTTTATGCAATAATACACACATACATATATACGAATAGCCTTTAACCCAAAGCGAAACGAAGCGAGTCACTAATTTTCTACTTCAATTATAAGATATGACAGTATGAGCCTTTTCTGTCTCTACTGCCATTTACGTATCCTTAACGTAAAATAAAATAATATAACTTGAACAAACTTTTGGTTATTTTTACAATAAAATATTTTTATAGTTTAACTAAAGTTCGTAAACATAAACAAAAAAATGCGATATAATTTAAAATTTTTTGTTTTATTTAACGAAGCAAGGAACAAAATAAAAGTTTAATTAAACGCAAAACGGCTTTGAAGTTATTATTAAAGACCTACATATATTTTGTCTCAATATAAAAATGACATTTGTTAATAAATGACATGCATCTACCCCCAAAAATGCTACATACATACTTACATACATAAACTTATACATACATATGTAAGTATGAATACATATATTTCCAGTACTCACCATGGAGATGTATAATGATTGTTTTGTATACTACTTTGTTCTTGCAATTATTACAGTAGAAATGAAATGCCAGTCAGTGAAGACAATTTAATGTACTAGATAAATTTCTTAATAAATATGACTTCGCTACAAAACGAAATTCAACGCAAACATTTAATCGTTACGGATCTGGATCTCTCTGACAGTCAGCAAATGCAAGAAGTAAAAAACTGTCATGATTCAAATCACAAAGTTCACAAAAAACGTTACTCGGAAAAACAGGTGCATACCATTTCGGGCAACTTTAACCGCCGTTCTCGATCTGCTGAAAATCGTTCTGAGGAACATAAACCCAATATTAAACAAAGCATCCGCATTAACAGTTACTTCAATGAAGTGGTAATATCTAATAACACAACAGTTCAATATTTTCAAATAAAGTGGAATGAGTTTTCTATTTTCCTTACAGTTGCAATCCAAAGACAAACAAATGGAAAAATTGTTGCAACGTTTAGCCACCTTACACAAATTTAATGAACAATTTGACGTACAAAACAAAGAGCTTCGTTCGCACATACATACCCTGGAGGATCGTGTAGAGAGCTTGCAGTTCGATGTTGCAAATTGTAGTCATTGTCAGGAACTAATGCAACAACGAGATAAATGTTTGACTGAAAATCAGACATTAGCGTCTGATGTATCGATGATGAAGACTCTTGTGTATCGCCTTAATGTACAAATTGAAAATTATCAGGATCGTTTGCGCCTTTCTAAAGATTTTACAAACAATACAAATAACACAAGTTCTGATGATGTTGTTCCACATTCGTCTTCTAAATCAACGTGGGAAGAGAGTGATGTACGAACACATTCACTTGCGCCGTTGCTACATTCGTATGATGAAATGATTCGGGATAAAGAACACTTAATACAACAATATAATCAGGAATTTGAACATTTCACAGGGGAACTGAAAAAGGCACTAGAAGAAAATAATAGTCTATTGCTACAAAACGAAAGCTTTCGTCGAGAGGTTAGTTCTTGGCGGGAAGAACGTACCCGATTGCAGGCACAAATCGATGTTTGCCGCGCAAAAGTTGAAGCTCAAACAAGAAAATCGGACTTGGCCAAAGAAAAGTTAATGGAAGTAATGCATTGTTATGAGCACAAAATGCAGTCTCTGGTTTTGGACCTGGAACATTTACAAGCTGCTTACACACGCTGCAAGAATGAGCTATTGTCGCTCAAAAGTTTCAAGCCGCATGCCACTGATGGCATAGAGCACGATTTACAAGAGTGTAAAGCACTTTTAGAACAGTTGAAAGAGCAGTACAAGGACGAGAAACACATGCTCGTGAAATCTGTTGAAGAACTTCAATCGCGACATGAGGAAGATAATAGGAAAATTTCTGAAATGAGAATGAAAAATGAGACTTTGGAGAAGAGACTGGAAGAGCAGCGCACTGCAATAGAAGAGTTTCAAAACAGTGTCATTTCTTTTCAGCGAACTACCGCAAAAATCAAGCGCTCTAGAGATCGGTTGAAGGCACGGTTGCGAATTGCATTGCAATGGACCCAGAAAATGGAGGAAGGACAAGTAAATATACAAAGTACTTGGGACGCTCTAAAACGTCTTGAAACCATTGTAAAGCATAAAGAGTCACAAGTGCGTGGCCTTCATGCTCGTCATCTGCAAGAGATCGAAAAAATGCAAAAGAAACTATCTCAAAAAGAGGAGACTATAAGAACTATACTTAAAGGAAAACTTGTAATCGGCGAAAATCGGTAGATAATAGATCGTTACTGCAAGCGAACGATTAGTTATATAGACTTCGACAAATTTACTCAAACGATGTTTAAAAATGTTATTCACACTAATTAAGTTTACAATAAATTTTCCACTATATAAATATCTACGTATGTGTAAAAGATATACAAATAATGAATGTTTTGCTCAATGAAAACGTTAGATACTGAATAAGACGCAGTCATGAGCATCCACTAGTGTAATTTTAAGGTTTATACTCTCGCAACATGTTACAACAAAAGTTATATTAGTTTTGTACACCTAACGGTTGTTATATACTATATACATACATAATTGATTAAATATTAAAATACCCAGGTGGCTTTATCTAATGCAACGAATTTCGATCCTCTGGTAGACGTTTTGCACATCTTCTCAACACATACTACATATATATTAAATATATCTTCGATAGAATTTATGTCGGATACATAACCTTGTGTCTTATTGTGGAGCTTAAACGTACAGACGGACAGACAGACAGTCACTCAGATTTCAACTCGTCTCGCCATTCTGTTCATTTGTATATGTATGTATATATAACTCGATATCTCTCTGGATTAGTTTTATATGATACAAACAACCGTCAGGTGAACAAAACTGTTATACTCTGTAGCAACATTTCTTAGAGCATAAAAATAACTCCCATCAGTATGTGTATTCTGCTGGAATGACGCCTTAACACCTTTCACATCACAGCTGCATTTCTCCCAGCAACTATTGTAAATATGTATGTATATTAACATATAAACTAAATCTGGAACCGTAACCGGTCAACGGTTCGCAACCAACGAAAAAGGTTTTGCTAATTCTTTCTAATCACGAAAAAAGATCTTTTATGTACATAGATGTTTAACTTCACTTTAATCGATCAGTTTGTATAGCAGCTACATATATATGTATGTATATGATCGATCTGAATAATATGTTAGGAGAATTTAGCGTTGGCTTGGAGAACAATCCATGCCAAGTGAAAATATATTGTCAAATTTTATTTTCCTAGGCGGTCCGATGTCGACAGTTCAAAAAAAAAAGAACATAATTTTGGCGAGAAAAAGGCGTATGTAAAATTTCATTTCGATACCTCAAAAACAGAGGAACTTCGCGTGTACAGACAGACAGTTTCCGACGTTTCCATCTGGCTGTTACACACTTCGTGGCAAATCTTATATACCCTCTTCAACTAATTAATGAAAATAATCAAACGTAACTCAAGAAATTTAACGACGCCACCTGTTCATACTTCACATTTTTCATATGTATATAATATATGTATAAAAGTCATAGTTTCACTTTTTCGCTAACTAATACAACAGTGGCGGATCCAGAGACGATTCTTGGGGGGGAAATTGAATTTATCCTTCGATTTGGGTTTCAAACTTATTATTGCGAGAGAAATACAGTAAAAATAAACGGTGATTTCGATGTCATGATGCATATGAAGCAACGCTAATCCAACTAGTCTTTCTTGAACCATGGTCGTCCTAAGCCATGTTTTGATGCGGCGAAGATAAGAGAAAGAACGTTCAGAGCTCGCGTTTGTTACGGGAAGTGTACAGAATACTCGGAGATAGGTGTGGATTGTTGGGAATATGTCGACATCACATTTTCTTAATGTTTCCAGTGCAGAAGTTGGTTTGGGGTTTTAAAACCTCAAAAAAGTAATTGAATTTTTAAATAATAGAATTTAATTCTACATAGTCATCTGAAAAATTGTAATTTGTTGTTTTCAAAGCAATCTTTCTGCCGACGATGTATGAATATGTAAAATAAATGAATACATTAGTCACTAACAGCGTTGCCGTTTTGATACAATTGTATCTTTTTTGATACTTTTTTTTCTAAATTTTGTGATTTGATACTTTTTTGTTCACAAACGGTCTATTTTGATACTTTTCTGCTGATAGAATTTAATTTTTTGAAGCTATGAAAATGTTAAACTAAAAACAAACCTATTGTATCTGGATAGTATTAAAAAGTTGTTGGAATATAGGCCAATTAAAAAACCCAGAAAAATATAAACTGGACAGAGACATTTTTTTAATTTGCTTCAAAGTAATGAGCTTGCCTTATAACTCTGTGGCTGCTGAACTGGATTTTTTTAGATTTAAGGGGAATTGTGAGTCGAAAATGGACTTCTTTTGAAAATTAGTTCTGAACTGAAAAGTCACCAATAAGGTTTCTATTATTTTTTTAGAGTTTATTGTTAATCATAATACAGGAAAAATAAAAACTCATTTATTATGACTTTCAGTTTTCGTTCCATGAGCAAACTGTTGTGAAATAAATTTAAATTAAAAAAAATTATGCTATTTGCAAAAAAATACTTGAGTGTCTTAACTAAAATGTCTATATTTTTAATAAAAACAAGCAGAAAACACTGGTCTGAATTAGATACACAACTTTACTCATTATTTGTTTTTCATTTGTGAATTTAGAACGTGGAAAAGGTTAAAAATCTTTTCTTCAGAATATATTTTCTAACTAAAATTTTGCATATATTTTCAGGAACTGGTTAAATCAAAAAAGAGATCCAAAACTTTTTTAGTGCATCGTTTTTTAAAGATTGGAACAACAATCCCTATATCTGTCGCTTCAAGTGAACGCTCGTTTTCCTCAAAAAAAAACCCCTCTCAAACCTCAAACCCCTTTTCCTGCGTTCGCCACTGATGTAGACAGAGACCCTGTAGTAATCTTCGCAAGTTTTCACGTCGTAATTTTCGCGTTTCGTTTGTCGACCACATGTTCTCGATTTCGCTTCGTCAACATCGAGTTTTTCCGCCATTTTCTTGCCTTCTAAATAAATCAATCGGAATATTTCATCAACTTTTTCCTCTTTTTTCCAACGTGGCAAGCAACGTCCCAATCATTTTTGATGCCTTCGCCGAATCCATTGCTTGCTTTTGAAAAACTACGCTGAGCGAATGAGATGAGCGATAGAACGTCGCTGAGACAGAAGAGCCCGACGATAAATTCAAACTTGCACAAAGCCGATATGAGAATTGTTACTTTGCCTGTTGTTTCTCTGTTCTTCCACTCACTGATTTTTGACAGAGCTTCGATGATCAACTGTAACTTCGCAACAAATTGAAGGACGGCATCGTGCCTCTCTACCCATCTTGTTTCACACAACTGGACAATTTTTTCACCAAGTATCTGTCAACGATAGATGGCAAGCCTACGAAATGAGCAACAGGTGGCAAGACGAGGGATGCTTGCGAGAGAGTATCGAGAGCGAACGCGTTGAAGTAAGACGCGCAACTTTGGTTTTTGGAGCTTTACGTTTAATATTCTTGAATTATATACTAAATTAAACATTCTAATATTCTCAGTTAAATATAAATATACTCGGTTAATAAACGGTGTTTTATTTTGATCAATACCTTACATATCTTTGCTAATACAGTCACACGTTTTGGAAATGAGTTCTTGAAGAATTTGTCGACTTCTCGTATGGCACTGGCAACGTTTTCGATTAATCGTACTTTCACTGACTTTGAAATACTGTTGTTAAGTTTGTGCGAGAAACACGGAGTCGTGACAGCATATTCGGCCAAATATTTTTTTTTTTACAAAATGTGAATAAAAATCGGGAACATTTCCCGATAGAGCTGGGAAAATTTCCGTGCCTGATTTCCAGGCGTTTCCGGACCAGCTGTTATCGTCGGGAATCGCCGGGTTCCGAGGACGAGGGCAAGTTAAAACACGGGTTCTATATGCAAAATTGGCTACTACTATTGTTGAATCAACAAACCTAACCTCAATTTTTATGTAAACACTCGTTTGAATGTCAGTGAAATTTCACCACGCACAAAAATGAACAGTAAAATCGAAACAACATCGATACTTACCATTTTAGATATTCAAAATTGGGCACTTTATTTTCCAGAATAAGGTATAACTTCACAGAAATTGACGAAAATGAAATGGGTAACTTGGGCAACTTATAGTTACTATATAGATGATTCCGCTCAGCTGGGCATAGCGTGATTCTATTGGACAGTCAAGTTGAGGCGTTTTTGGCGAGATAAACGGATTTAAATGAAACGTCACCATGCGTCGAGTGTTTTTATACTCAATAGTACCAATTGTACAATATGAGACATATATGCCCGCAGAGATATCGAACCTATGGGGCATTCGATAGTCGCAAGCGGCATCATTATATGTTTTTTGTGGTTCGTGGTGTCAACTGACGCTAAATTTCCCTAATTGGATAAGATAAATTGCTTTCAAATTGAGCGGATTGTTATAAGACTCTAGCGCTACATTGGCCTTCCCTGTTATTTTATTTCTTATAGCATTTAAGACACCAAAAAAACAATATGTGCCTTTTTCAGCTTCATACAGTCTTAAAATTATTTTTGTTATTGTTTATTAATCTATGCCGGATCGATTTAGAATTTATAATAAAGGGTGGCGCACGAATCGCGCCACAAAATCAAAACGTAATAACTTTTTTCCGTGTGATTAATCGACTTACTTCGTTTTGATCTAAAAGAAAATCTAAACGAGCAAAATTTCCATATATGCAGTGAATCGAATCCGGAAATAATCCTTGAGACAGAACTTCACCCAGAACGAGTCACTATGTGGTGTCTAGTTTTATCAAGATGTACATACTTTTTCAAGAAAATGGTAACGGAAGATGTTGAATGAGATTTTTTACCCAGAACTACGTCGAAGACGTATTCCGGAGCTCCAACGAAAATTTTAAAACAAAATAATATCAAGATACTCCATTTTCCGCTCGCCCTCAAGGTGTGACTGCACCAGACTTTTTTATGGCGTTATGTCAAGCTAAAGACATTCAAAACCAGAAATCTGATTGAATTCAATCAGTCCATTCAATCGATAATTGAGGAAATCCCGACTTTAGTAATATAAAATAAAAAAAAATTTGCTATACAATGAAAAATAAATGTAATACACTGATTACAAAAAGTAATTAAGGATTGTTTTTGTAGCACGGTTGGTGAGCCACCCTGTATAACATTATATAACTTTACAATCCAACATTAAATACTCTTGCAACATGTTGCTACTGGTTAAACTAGTTTTTCTCACCTAACCATGGCTTGTATCACCTAAAAATAATCGAGTTGTTTGTATATAATTGATTAGGATGATGAAACGAGTGGAAATACAGGGGTCGAATCGTTACATCCGTGAACGTATCATTCGTCACGTAAAAGCCTCTATTTCGTATTATGACATGCGTGATCGTAACGCTTCTATCGTAATCTGGCATGATGACAAACGTGAACGAGTATATAAACGTATCCGTTCGTTCGAATCGTCATTCGAACGCAAATTACCAATCGTAATAGACAAATTTATGGAAATGTGAGCAAATTTTTTTAAATTTTATGTTTTGTATAATTTTTAGTAATAAATAACATAAATAAGAATATAATGAATGGAATATCTCATTAAAAATAAAATTTAAAAAATTATTTATACGAACAAAATTTTTGTATTTTAATTGACATTAAAAATAAAATTATTTACAAAGTTAAGGACGTATACATTTTTGAATTAAATTTTTTAAAGAATTCATTATATGGTTTCTTATCGGTTGGTCGATTGCGGTGAGGCGATGCGCTACCCATGTCCATTTTTTGTGTGTGTTAAGAATCGCTTTTTTAAGGGTCGTAACTTATTGTACATTTTATGCAGATGTTATGTAGTGCCTCACAAACATTTACAAATCTTCCACTTTTGTGGAGGGATACCTTCCTCCCTTGCTATATCCTAAAATTCTCCACCGTCTTTTTAAGATTCCAATGCTTTGTTCAACGATTCATCTACAAAGAAAATTTTGTTATTGAGGATTCATAATTTTTTTTTTATACCTACGCTATTGCTACGATCTCTTAGCTATTTCCGCACTATTTTTTATCTCCATCGCTTTCACTAAAGCTCAAATAATAAAACAAAGTTGGATCCATTTTGATATTTAACTAGCTTTTGTTAGTTTATTGAAAATTTCGCAACAGTTTTGACAGTTCCACATCTATTGTGACCTAAAAATACGATCCAAAGCAATGTGGAATTTAAAAACTATTGTGAATTTAAAATACATTACGATCCGTTTGCTGTCGTATGTCATAATGCCAATCACCGCATACGATTGACGTATCACGTAATTTTCTTTCGTATGTTTGCTGATCCGTAACGATTCGACCCCAGAATCTGTCTATCCGTCCGTCCCGTATAAGCTGTAACTTGTAGTATAATTTAAGGGGCTATACCAGTGTGACGCATGAAAAATTAGGCGATTTTCGTGAATTTTTTTAAGAGAAAGTACCTGATTAAATATTTCGAACTTCTTTGAATATAATAAGGTATATTTTCAGCTATATTCTAAGATAATGTTGAGAAATAATAGAGTGGTGGGCTGTCTTCCGAGGTGCCAAAAAAAAGTAGCTCAACTGCTGACAAGATACCGGCCGAATAAGTAGCTGAAAACAAAAATTTAAAAAGTTTATTAAAATTAAAGATATTGTCTATACAATGACCTATGTACAATCTTTACAAAAAAATTACATTTTTCTTAACCTTTAAAACGCTCTAGTGGCTAAAGTATTTGACCTAGATAAACATGCAAACCAATTTGGACATGTAACGAACATGAAAACAGATAAATCAACCGAGCGAAGTGATAGAAACATACCAAAGTTCATATATTTTCATACAAAATAATTGGGGTCTAGCCAAGCACCATTGGTGCACTAAGGTGTAATATTATAATATCCTTTTTTAGTCCTTTTCGATACGATATCCTTGAATTTTTTTCTGAATTCTATAGATAATAAAATTCTAGGAAGCTACTTGGAAGTGCAAGTCGTTTGCTACACTCTAAATATATTTAAATAACATTTAAAAACAAAATATGCCTGGCCAGACCCGAGGGTCTCGATGAGGGTTAATTTTATTAAGACAGCTCACATATTCGCCAATATATGCAGTATAAAATCAGCCGGAAATTCGAAAGTCTTTATATTACGTGAATGGGTGCTGCGGGAAATATTGGCTTAAATAGTTATAGTCCGAATTCAACCATTTTTGGTCATCAGGTGGTACAACTTAAGGGCACTATTCAAGCAAAGTTTTCCCGATATATTCCTGATTTTTATTCTGGATAGTGAAAAAAGCAGATGGAATTTAAAATTGTGTTTTATGGAAGATATAGTCCGATTTTTGTTTTCATACTTTGACATGGGAATGTCATATGTATCAAATTTGGCTGAAATTGGTCGAAAAGATCCCGATACCTAAATATGGACAATATCCAATTTTGATAACAGCTCTTTAAAACTTTTTTTACTATCTCGGGTGCAAAACTTAATTAACTAAAAAATCTAACGATTTTATATATTGCTTTGTCGCACTTTTAGTTGTTTTTTATTTAATCGTTATATGGAGAATAACCCGTCATAATCCGATTTCATTCATTTTACACTGCTGTAAAAATTTGTGCTCAGTATGTTATTGATTTAGCTAAAGTGGTTTGTGATGGTTTTCCAAAATATTTTAAACAGCGTTTGAAAAACTACGCTAGTCTCGTAGCATTTCATTTTACTCTTGCTACCGCTCTCACTTTGTCGGGAGCCACAGCATAGCCTTAGAATAACAATGTAAAGTATGTGCTCTACTCTGCTCCGAGTTTTGTGAGGTAAAAAACTATAGCTGGAGCGGGAGCAAAAAACTAAATTCTGCGCTATGCTCTGGCGTAGCGGTAGCAAAAAATTAGGAGCGGTAGCACAGCAGAGCAAATGAAAATTTTCACGTGCTACAGCTCCCGAATGTGTTTGTTGTTTTTTTTTTCTTTTTTGCTATTTTCTGGCATTTACAAGTATGGTACAAGTTGGTATATAAAAGAAAGTCGTTTATAACTCAAGAACGGCTGAACCGATTTGGCTTAAAATTGGTGGGGAGGTAGCTTAGAAGCAGGGTAAGGACATAGGATACATTTTATCTCTTTATGCTAAAATTCAATACAACTCATATGTACAAACTCATATGTCAAAAATAGAAAGAAATAAGTAAAAATTTTCATATCCAAACATGCTTAGTACATGGGTTATACTGATTTTGCTCCTTAACCAGGTAGTTTTCTTTTAAGACGAACCCGTCCGATATATTTAATATCACAACAAAAAATGACATTGAAATTTTCATCGTCAAGGCACTGCGGATACTTTGATTATTGGTCAAGGACGCAAATGCATTCATAACAAACCAAACGGGATATCTAACATAAAGATATAGCGGAATAATTGGAGTGTTGATAAAAAGGTTTATTATAATTTTAGATATACAGAAATTTTTTCGATTCTTTGCAATATACATTGAAGTATGTATGTATATGCGTACAATTTCAAACTGATTCTTCCTAAAAAATGATAAAATTACTAAATATTGGGAATGGTAGAATAGAACTGCAAATACGCAGTGCAATGGATTAAAACTGGTACTGGTAATCAGTAGATGAATATTAATCACGTGTATTCCAAAAGATAAAGGCGAGGTATCTAAACCTGATTTTTCCACGAAATTCGCATTTTTTTGTATAACTGACAAGAGCTACAGCGTGTAAAGTCAAAGCGATGCCATAAAATACCTCTGATCTGAAGGAATTTAAAGATAAAAACCAAGATTGTAGTGTATTTTCTATGGAAAATTTGTACATGCCTCGGTCCAGTTCGTAATGTTAATATGTAAGGCTAAAATTTTCAGGGAATTTTTTTTTTTTTGGGGTATTTCCAAGGAAATTTCGTGACGGGACCGAACAAAATTAATAATTCAAAAAAATAAAAACACCCTAATGTATATATGTAAAAAGAGGGAAAGTATATGTAGTTAAAATTAATTTCGAAAATTCATAGTAATTGAGTATTGTAATACATTTGGAATAGATGATGTTCTTGGTAATATAAAAATGGTAAATATTTTACATAATAAAAAAATTTTATAATTTATTCAATTATTATCTAATTCACTTTATTAATATATTTCTTAAAATATTTGATTTTAGATTTATAAAGTCACTTGACGCAACAAGTGCCAAAATGATTTGCATAACATTTTTTTGTTTGAATTATTCAATTAATTCAAACATTATGACAGAAAATAGCAAAAAAAAAAAAAAACGACAAACACATGCGGGAGCTGTAGCACATGAAAATTTTCATTAGCTCTGCTGTGCTACCGCTCCCAATTTTTTGCTACCGCTACGCCAGAGCATAGCGCAGAATTTAATTTTTGCTCCCGCTCCAGCTATAGTTTTTTACCTAACAAAACTCGGAGCAGAGTAGAGCACATACTTTACATTGTTATGCTAAGGCTATGCTGTGGCTCCCGACAAAGTGAGAGCGTTAGCGATAGCATAGCAATAATTTTAGAAATTTTGCTGCTACGGAGTAGTAAATGAGAACCCTGATTTTAAACCACAAATACCCTTCTCTAATGCGGTCTGTATTACCAAACAGCAGTCTTGCATCTTTTTATGAAGCTTAGTTATGGCGCTTTATAGGTTTTCAATTAATTGCATTGTAATTTGTGGCCAATGGTCCAATTGCTCCCATTTGCAACCTTCCTTGTGTGCCAAGGAATATAAGTATGTATAAAGTTTAATCAAGATATCGCTTACACAGACGGACAGACAGATAGTTACCCACAACCGTTAGGTGATCAAAATTGTTAAACTCAGTAGAAACATGGTGCAAGAGTATAAAAGGCAAATTTATTCAACTAAAATAGTCGCATCAGCGATTTTAAAAATTTGTTTTTTATTCAAAATGTTAAACTTATATTCATTGAGTTATCACAAAAAACAAAATAGCCCGAAACATACCTACCTTTTTATAAAGTATGCCAATTAACTGATTATATTTAGAAGTTTCCACACAAACTTATACCATTTATTTAAATTTTAGTATTATTTTGTACATTAGTCAACATTTAACAGTCATAAAGCGTCTATACTCTTTAAGAAAATGCATTTAAAATATATATAAATGTACATGTACACTAAGTACCTTATTTTATATAATAGCTCAAATATGCATATATAGAAATATAATGTTTGTATAAGTGTGTATATGTATGTATACCATGTATGTATATTTTGATAAGATTGGAAGATAGTCTTTAACACTGTTTAAGTCAACGCCATAGTAAGTACTTATTCTATACGTATTTATGAATCCACTTACATGGACATATATGTATATACGTAAATTGTGAATTTGAAAAAATAATATCATTTGATACAGTTTAAAAAAAATAATTTTGTAAAATTTCCGTATTCAACAGAGGAAGATGCAATTTTAACTGTAATTGGCGATCGCTGCGAAAGCAATTAAACTTATTCGAACGTATTTCCACCATTAAGAAGTTTCTAAAAAAAATATCAACTTTGGAGTCCGCTAAAACAAACATGTGATGGTCAACTCCATAAATGGAATGAAGCAAAAGACAAGTATTAAAGTATTAAGTCAGTAAATGTTACTAATAAACAAAATGCAATATGGAAGACCTTATTTTACAATATGTGATCAAATTTAACATGTTTGACCGTTTTCAAAGAATTGTCATATAATGTATCAAGAACTTTTGCACAATTTTACTTAATCCGCTTTTTACTTTTTTTGTATCAACAAGAGATGCTGTTCGATACTGGACACAACAGTATACTCTACTTAAAGTATATAATTAATAAATTCATGAATTTAATTGAAATTCCTAGAACACGATAATTTGGTTACTGCATGAAGAAAGAAAGAAATAAACCCATTTGTGTTAAAAAGTTAGCAATAACTTATTTGTTTAAGTATAATTTTATTATATTCTAAGTAGTTGTGTCAAATTCAGATAAAATACTATTATAAAAATCAGTTGAGCTTTTAGAATGTAGTGTATATACGAGTAGATAAAATATAATATAATATGGGTCAATAATAGGGCAGCTTTACTTGCCGTTATAGAACAGCCCAATATTACATACTTTGCGAGTGAATATCGACTACCTAATTGAACCATTTTGTGTATTTATCGAATACCTTTATTATCGAATGTGGTAATGTCAAAATTAAGATACTGATCTTAAGCTTTTCTCTGCGTTATTTTGAGTATTTTAGAGTTTGAATACAATGAATGTAAAAAAATACAAGGTGTTTTTCAAAGTAAACAGGACTTAAAAAAAAAAACAAATGGTTTTTTCGGCAAAATCAAAATCATTTATTTTATTCAAAATACGTTGAAACCACTCGTACACTCTGCTAGAGGATAGGCAATCATCGCCATAAACTTGTTTCATCAATTGAAACGTTTCGGTAAAAGTTTTACCAATTTTAAAACAAAATTTAATGTTGGCTCTTTGTTCGAAGCTCATTTTTTCCCCGATAATACAAACGCAATAACTTCACTTCCAATCCATGAAATGTCATTAAATTCTCACTGGATAATCGATAAAGATAGCAGGTTCGCACCAGTCGACATATAGATGGCGCCACCAGGGGGCACTAGGTTCAAAAAGTCGTGTTTATTTTGGAACGCACCTTGTATGTAAGTATTATTATTGAACGTTTCTAACTGAATAATTTACCAAAATGGATCTTAAAGAAATCGTTGCTTTTTATTTAGAGTTAAGCTTTACATATAAAAGTAATAGTCAAAGAAATATTTTTGAACGAAGTTATTATTCTTATACTCGAGTATCAAGTGTCTGAATACAGTCGCATTTTTGTATGCTTTATTATAAATAGTATATTAAAACATATTGATGTATATTATCGTATGCAATACAAGTATGCTTGTGTCTATGTATTGCTCATATTTGTTTCAACTGGTAAAAACAGTATCACAACTGTGTGATATAATTTGGCAATAGGTACATTGTCATTAAAAGTTGTAGGTAGATTGTTGATATACGAAACAGTTTGTATAATTTTTAAACAATTCGTAAATTTTCATTTCGTTTCATTGCATTCGTTATATAAATATTCATTTGCAGTAGTTGTAAAGTTTATATATTTCCAATTTAGAATTGACAGCACAGCTAACAGATTTGCATTACAGTTCATTCAACACTTGGCTAAAACTTATCTAAGTACAAATATATTCTACATAATAGTAACTGTTTTTTGAAAATAAATTTCACCCAATACATACATCCTAAAACATATTTTTTATACTGTTCCATAGAACGTTCACACAATTTACTTTCCAAAAGGCAGATTTTGCTAAATTTTAATTAAATTGAGTAATCCGTTTACTATGAATACTCCGCTCCATGCAGTTGGTATTATTTGCTGATACTTATAGAACATGTAGATTCTCACAGCTTTTTGATTTCGATATATCGGTAAGACATATCTTTTGCAGTATTTCCTTAGCCAAATTCAACGATATGTGAGTGCGAGAAGCTTTCAGCTTCGATGACGTAGCTCTCTTTTCTCGTGTTTCCTTCAAACGCATCTACAATAGAGAGATATGGAAAAAAATTACATGGAAGTAGATTGCCCTTAGAAAATACGTTTCGAGTCATACGCTTACATAATTTAATTTCTCCCCACTCCATTACATAACAAAAAAAGCAATTGGTTTTTTAACTAATGTTGTAAAATTTCATATGTAAATTTAGGAATGGAAAATTTTGTAAATTTCAGATTGTAATCAGAGAAAACCAAATTTTCGCACAGAAACACCATATTCAATACTCTAGAGTACTGGTCAATCTTATTATTTTGCAATATTCTTAGAACTTGTTGCAATATAGTATAATAGTTTTGTTGGAATAACGGTTGTATGTATCACCAAAAACTAATCGAGATAGATATACGGTTATATGAATGAATGCTGATGATATGAGTTGAAATCCGTCCGTCCATCCGCCCGTGTAAGCTGTACAGATGTACTTTGGCACCATAAGAAGTTTGGTATTGTAGATGGGCGTAATCGAACCACTGCCACGTCCACAAATTGCAATTAATCTAACATATTACATAATTCGTATTCGTGTGTCAAAAATGAGTTGAATCGGGACTAAATTTCCTTTCGCGCCCATATACCTAAGATTTTCGAATTTCATATCGTATGCATTGTAACAACAAAGTACTCGGTAATTGTAAATAAAATGCAAAAGATTTAATTAATCAGAAATGTTTATTTTGTCCCTTCAAATTAATCCCCACTAGATGTAATAAGCTTATGCAAACGACTTTTCCAGTCCTTGAAATACTTTTCGCAAGCACTTTTTGGGATGGTCTTCAGCTATTCAGCGAATTTTGTTTTATCTTGACAGTTCTCAAGCACCATATCCTTCACTTTTTATACTCTCGCAACAAAGTAACTATAATACTCTCCAGTTTTGTTCACATAACGGTTGTTTGTAAGTCTTAAAACTAAAAGAGTCAGATATAGGGTTATATATACCAAAGTGATCAGGGTGACGAGTAGAGTTGAAATCCGGATGTCTGTCTGTCCGTCCGTCCGTCCGTCCGTGCAAGCTGTAACTTGGGTAAAAATTGAGATATAATGATGAAACTTGGTACACGTATTTCTTGGCTCCATAAGAAGGTTAAGTTCGAAGATGGGCAAAATCGGCCTACTGCCACGCCCACAAAATGGCGAAAACCGAAAACCTATAAAGTGTCATAACTAAGTCATAAATAAAGATATTAAAGTGAAATTTGGCACAAAGGATCGCATTAGGGAGGGGCATATTTGGACGTAATTTTTTTGGAAAAGTGGCGCCCACACTACTGAGGTGTACCGACTTAAGCTGATGCTGTCAACAAACTGGTTGGCAGATCGCGCTCATATTTGGCATAGTAATTAAGGGCAGTCTACCAACTTAGCAAATTACATTTTTTGAAATATCATTTACCCGGGGAATTTAATTAAAATTTCCAGGTGCTTTTGTGTTTCAATATATGTCTGCAAATATGAGAATTATGTTAATAGAATAAAGCGGGGTTTTCTAATAGCGGTTCATCTTCGTGCATTAAATGGATAAAATCAACAACTTTCAGTTTTATCAAGACAATGACCCAATACATTCGGCGCGTGATGTGAGAAGTTGGTTTTTGTATAACTGCCCAAAAGTAATCAAAACTCCTGCACAAAGCCCTGACCTTAATGTAATTGAGCATTTGTAGAACAAATTAGGACGCAGGATGTAGAACAGGTGGTGCACTTCGAGGGACCAGTTAAAAAATGATTTTCAAGAGGAGTGAAACAAGATTAGTCCGAGTGTGCGAAAAAATCTGATTGGATCAATGCCGAGAAGACTGCAGGCAGTAGAAAATCAAAAGGGTGGTGCGACCAAATATTAAAAATATTTTTTTTGTTGTAAACTTCTAAACTTCCGAATTTCTATGTGAAAAATTATTGTCAGTGTCACGAGGTACATACGTAGTTTGTCATGAACGTTTGAGCTTGTGAGTTGTTTATAGTTAATGTGTTAGAAAATGCTAGCAAAACAGAAAAAAGGTGAAGGTATTCATGGAAATCGATTGGCATTGGTTCATAATGTATCTAAGGCGGTCATCTCAAAAATTAAGAAAAATTTGGAGTTGCAACGAAGAAAACTTTACATAAATCGGAATATTCCGTTCTTGAGGCAATGATGTGCAAATTGCACCCTGGAAAACAATTTCATGGAAATGATGGATGGCTAACAAATTTCAAAAACTATATGGTATTTGCCACTTAAAAGTTTGTGGGGAAATCTTCTCAAGGGACAAGGCAGAAATAATACCGTTCATTCATAACTTCCGGGTAAAAATTAATGAAATGGAAATTTCGGACGTGCAGCTATATAACGCAGATGAAACTGGATTGTTTTATAGTTTTCTGCCCGATAAAATATTTATCGCGGCAAACAAAAAAACGGCACCTGGCCGAAAAATATGTATTCGCATAAGTTAAACCATTGATACTTGGTAAATCCGCAAGCCACGTTGCTTCATGGGATTTGAAAACCCATTGGAATACGCTAACTCGCAAAAGTTTTGGATGAATTCAGAGCTAATCTTCCGCTTGTTCCACCATTCATTTATTAAGCAGTTAAATTTATTTTTTCTATCATTATAAATTTTTAAGTGTTTCAAAATATTTTTCAGGTTCGCAAATTTTCTGCTGAAAATAATTTACACCAAGGTCATTATTGCTGATTGACAACTGTACTGCAAATTGACAAGTTACAGTCAGTCCCTTACAAATTAAAATGTATATACATATATGAAAAAGTACAAATTAAATCTAAGTTTTTGTTTTGTTATGAGTAAACGTGAGTTATGCAAACAAAGTAAATGTATTATATCACCAAATTTATTTTTATTTCCGTGTTTTTCTAAAGTTAATAATTCGGAAAAGTAAACACCCTTGAAACTTTTGGTTAACTGTTTCGGGATTCTACTGTACTTATATCATTTACGTCTCGCCCGATTTTCAATGTGAGGCGCAAATATAGCCTTAGCACAGTTTTTGTTACATGCATTATGTAAGTTACTTTGAATATATACTTTTGTTGGTTTTTAATAAAATAAAAACGAGCGAGTGTCTTGAGAAAAAATAAAAGATATCGTCATGAAACTTAATACACGTGTTCCTTGACAAAATATGGAAGACGAGTTCGTAGATGGGCGTAATTGGATCTCTGCTACGCCCACCACGACATTAAACGAAAAGCAATAATTATAAAGTGCCATAACTAAGCAATAAAGATGAGATATAAACTTGTAATTTGGCAAAGAGGATCGCTGTAGAATGGGGCATCTATGGGTAGAAAGATTGAAAAAAATTTGTGTGACCCCGTCCTCTTAAAGCTTTGATATCCATAGCTCCAAACCATTCAAACTATAATAACCGAATTCACTTTGAAAAAATTCTCAAGCACCTCTACCAACAGCGAAAAAATTGATAAAATCGTATGATAACCCCAAGCAATAAATAAATACGTCAGAAACATTAAATTTTACAAATGGGTTGAATCGAATCAATAATTCCTTTATACCATATGCCTAGTAGAAAAATTTGCCAACTTCCGACTGATTTTATACTGCATGTATTCTGAAATATTCGAGTCAAGTATTTCACAAACTTTAATCCTTGCGAATTCCAAGAGTATAAAATGGTCGGTTACAGCCGAACTAAGCCCTTCTTTTCTTGTTATTTTATTTTTCAAATCGGCCAAGTAGCTGCTGATTTCCATTCAATCCTACATTACTACCTCTACTCAAGCATGTAATGCTTCAAACTTATTTTTACAGAGAATTAACGCATTTTCAACACATCCATTGTATAGGCCAAGGGAGGTGGTTATTGTCCTATTTCACTCATACCCACACTATTTGATGAAGCGAAATAAATGTTTCCAGCAGTTAAAGGTTAGTATACATAACTTTCGTAGTTTATGGGTAATTACTTTTTAAAAAATTTTAAACCTCAACCGTCCTTTCCCACTATGGACAGACAGACATACATCGTCTCATCATCCTGATTTATCTCGATTACTTTTAAGGTTTACAAATAATGTACATTTAACCCTTATGTGAGCACCCAGTTTTAGCCACGTTAATTAGCACCCAGGGTATCCGGGTACCCATCACTATAATAAAACAACTTTCGAAGTTTGGAAGCGAACGAAATTATGAAAAAACAGTTAAACAATTCTTTTAAGAGAATATGACAAGTAATTTACCTGTGTTTGACTCTTGTCGCACATTTTATTTTTCTGGAAGAGAAATCATGATAGCGAAATCTCGCGCTCTACGGGTGGGACATGGTCAGTTTTCACCTTTACACGTCGACACGTATTCGAAATGTTTGTAGTTGTGGTAGTATCGAAGAATAGGCTTATTTCAGTGACTTGGGAGTACACAGTTACGCAGTTTGGCAACTGTGAATCAATGAGAAGTGAACAGTTGATGAGGAATGTCGTGTAAAGCACGGAAAGTCGACTGCGTCGATGTGCATAGAGCGGCTTTGCGTTAGAATCGACATTATTAACTATTATTCGAACAATTTCGAATACTTTGTGGACTCAAACGAGCATTTATGAGAGATAATAATTGGCAGTTCGTAATGGAAGATCATCTATCACCTCATCAATTCGGATGGTGGGCAAAATTTTGTCCAATGATATTACGACTTTCACCGTACGGGGAAGATGACCAGTGAGTCAAAAGAGAGTGAAGCAGAGGACACAGCCGCAGGTGTATCGACTATAGGGGTAGAAGCAGATATAGAAAATGGCGATGAACACATTGCAAAAAACAGAACTGTCTCGTGTAAGAAACCGCTTGAAATTCAACAAACTGCTTCTCACAATATTTTGCGACAGAAAAGTGGCCCTGCTAGATCTACAGAAACATTGTTAGGAGATAAATTTAGTACTATAATCTCTGTTGAAATAATTGATTTTATTGTTGGCTATACTAACCAGAAAACTCTAATCGTCTATAAAGATCATAACGCGCAAAATCCTAATTCGAATAGAGGTTGGCGTTCGGTTACTGTGTAAGAAATGTGTTTGTTCATTGGGATTCTCATTTGCTCTGGCGCCAATAATACTATATGTGGAAGAGTAACTCGTATCCTCTTTATCTTTATCCAACACATGCCAAGTATGTACAGAAAATGACAAAGCTACTCCTATACGTAATTTATGGACAATGTTCAATGCAGATTTGGGTAAAGTAAAGTACGGAAAATTATACTTATCGTAGGCACACAAAATTCACACAGTACATTCCTCTGAAACTCGAAAAAATGGCATGAAAATTTGGTGGATTTGCGATACTGAAAACGCTGCCAATGTTCGAAAAAAAAATTAAGGAAAGAGAGTAATAAAAGAACTTACAGCACAGAAATATAACAATGGAAACTTATTTTACGACTTTGCCTCATGCTAAATACTTACTCCCATGGAAATTGACAAGCACTGGTACATTGAAGAAAAATGAACCTTATGCGTGTATATCGAAAGTAATATGTCCTGATTGTGCTGAATAATTAATGAAGATTTTAATAAATTTATTTTACGAATTCATGTTATTAGTTATTTATTATCCCAAGTTATATAGTTAAAACATTTATCTATATTGAATCTCATTTACAGATGATTGCATTGTTTTTCATATAGTGGGTACCCGGGTACCCGGGTGCTCCCCGCGAGTTACATAATTTCATACATAATTTTCAACTTCATACATTTTTTTTTCATTTTGAATACTGAAATAGCTTTGTTGGAAGTTAAATCGCAAGGATCCGGAACCTCAGTTCGATAAGAAATTATTTCACCGAATTGCTAGCAAAAAAGTGTGGTGGTGGGCACCCGGGTACCCGGGTGCTCACATAAGGGTTAAATAGTTCAGGACCACGCTCACTGTTCAAAAAGTTTAAAACCACCTCTGTGACATCCTGTCCCATTTTTAGGTATTACGTATATAGCTAATTTACCAAAATACTTTAAGTTTTTCGAATTTCACGAATTCATTAGCACCATAGGGAGATCTCAATTTTTATTCAAGTTAGCGTGGCATGGCCAGACAAAAATTCCAAAAAATTCGTATCACTATATATTTTATTTTTTATTTTATTTTATTTTATTTTATTTTATTTTATTTTATTTTATTTTATTTTATAAAAGCTTACATAATAATACAATTATTATACAAACTTAAGAAAATACGCAGCACTAGCATCATGGGCTATCGGCCGAACTATATATTTTATATTTTATTATTACTCTAAATCTATCTCGTTTAGTTTTAGCCTTTTTTAACCATTAGGGGAACAGAATTTTTACTCTATGCAATATGTTGAGCAAGCAGTTGTAAATAATGTATAACACTTATGAAGAAGCAAATATTTGAGAGAACATCCTTTCAAAAAGGGAATTACTTAGTATAATTAGAAAATAAACAAAAAAATGATATTTTTTATTAAAAATTTGTAATGTAATAATGCCTATTGTCCTATACCTATTAGTAGGGGAGCCTGGAGTGCTAAATTTGCAGTTACTGGAGCGTCATGGAGACTTACTAGATTGTCAAGATAACGTTAAAAAAAAAATGAAAGTCTAGGTCAAGTTTTCCATTTTAGTGGGGGGAAGAGCGGGTGATTATTTTCAAAAATGTAAAAAAAACAGTCACATAAAAATACTCAAGCGCGTCAGTCATTAATGATATATACGCGCATTGTATTTCTGATAGTCGATATACAAGTATATTAATCTGACAATCAATTGAAGGGGGAGGGCCGTAATGAGAGGTTAAAAAAACAAGTAAGGAAGGGCTAAGTTCGGGTGTCACCGAACATTTTATACTCTCGCATGATAAAGTGATAATAGATATTTCATTATCCGTCATTTACATATTTTTCAAATACCGTATTTGTGTAAAGTTTTATTCCGCTATCATCATTGGTTCCTAATGAATATATTATACAAAGAAGGCATCAGATGGAATTCAAAATAGCGTTATATTGGAAGAAGGCGTGGTTGTAAACAGATTTCACCCATATTTCGTACATGTCATCAGGGTGTTAAGAAAATATTATATACCGAATTTCATTGAAATCGGTCTAGTAGTTCCGGAGATATGGTTTTTGGTCCATAAGTGGGCGCCGCCACACCCATTTTCAATTTTTAAAAAAAGCCTGGGTGCAGCTTCCTTCTGCCATTTCTTCCGTAAAATTTAGTGTTTCTGGCGTTTTTTGTTAGTCGGTTAACGCACTTGTAGTGATTTTCAACATAACCTTTGTATGGGAGGTGGGCGTGGTTATTATCCGACTTCTTCCATTTTTGAGCTGTATATGGAAATGCCTGAAGGAAACGAGTCTATAGAGTTTGGTTGACATAGCTATAGTAGTTTCCGAGATATGTACAAAAAACTTAGTAGGGGGCGCCACTTTTCCAAAAAAATTACGTCCAAATATGCCCCTCCCTAATGCGATCCTTTGTGCTAAATTTCACTTTAATATCTTTATTTATGGCTTAGTTATGACATTTTATAAGTTTTCGGTTTTCGCCATTTTGTGGGCGTGGCAGTGGGCCGATTTTTCCCATCTTCGAACTTAACCTTCTTATGGAGCCAAGAAACAAGTGTACCAAGTTTCATCATGATATCTCTATTTTTACTCAAGTTACAGCTTGTACGGACGGACAGACAGACATCCTTATTTCAACTCTACTCGTTACTCTGATCACTTTGGTATATATAACCCTATATCTGACTCTTTTAGTTTTGGGACTCACAAACAACCGTTATGTGAACAAAACTATAATACTCTCCTTAGCAACTTTGTTGCGAGAGTATAAAAAAGTTATTCGAGCGTGTCAGATTTTCAAAGCGAATGTTAATGAACCTTTAAAAAGTGTGCCATTTAAATTTCTGACAATTTCGACGTGACCAAAAGTCATGACTGACTTTAAAACTTGTAAAAAAATGGTGACCTTGAGATACTCGAGCGCGTCAGATTTTTATGCAGGGGGATGAACTTGATGTCAGAGTCTTCCCAAAAGATAATCTGACAATTATATAGAGGGATATCGTTAATCTGACGATTTAAAAGTGGAAGAATTCTGTTTGGTTCTTGTTTTTGTTACAAGATGAAATAAAAACAGTGTATACATATATGCATATATATGTATATATATATGTCGACGATTTTACCTGTATCGCCCTATGGAAGCTGTCAGATGATAGGATTTTCGTGCACGAGTATTTTAAGGTGACGTATTTTTTTTTCAAATTTGTCACCCTGCTATTTCTCTAAGTCACCCTCAAACTGTCAGAATATGGAAATATACACACGTCTTCATGTATTTAATTTACCATCTCTTAATCTGACGCGCTCGAGTTTTCCGATGGATCGATTTTTTTTCTCTAATCTGTCGAATTCCCCCCAACGCACTCCTCCATATTAAGGGCTCATATTTGGTAGGGGTACATAAAAACGTGCAATGTTTCTCCCCATAAAATTTTCTGACACGCTTTAGTAACTTCGAAAATCCCCGCTTGGGCTCCCCTACTATATGTATGTGTTGTGTTGAACACTGTTCAATTACGAGTATACTCATGTTTTAGTTGCGCAAGTGCGCAAAATGCCAAATAATGATTGCTCAAAAATATGCGACAGTGGTTAACAACTTTTAGTACCCGCAATTTAAGAGGGTTATTTTTTTACGGATTGTCTAATCTTTCAGAATGACTCAGCGCCATGCTATCATACAAAATTATTTCAATTATATTTAGTGGTTCGTTTTTATTGACCGCAAGTGTACATATATGTAATTCCTAATGCTTACAGACGCTGAAATTTGTACTATGGTTCTTAAGAGATTTTGTGGAGGTAAACAGCATTACATGAAGTACATCGAATTGAAGGGATACTAAATTAAATGTATGAACTCCAACTGTTTTTAAGACAGTTAGTATATAAAACTCTGTTGTTATTTGTAAAATTTTTTTAAATATATAATAGATTATATTGAATGAGTATATTTAAGAAACTATTTAATATATAATATGAATCGATCATACACACCTGTTTTAGGATTCCTACCAATAGTTCATCAACATTGTGTTGAATTCCACTGGATGTCTCTATAAATTTTGCATCGTGTGAAGCAGCTAACGCTTTTCCTTCTACCGACGAAACGAGAGAAAATCAAGTATTCACTAAATTATACTAATTTGCAATATAATATGTGCATATATATTTATATATACATATATAGGATTTATTGCATAATATATTCGGAAATCAGCGCAGATTACTCCATTAAGAGACCCTGATTTCTTCTGATGCTAGTTACCTAAGTTTTATGGAGAGCATGTATGTAGCGAGCGTGTTTTTCTTTGCGCCAGGTACGTCATCATCGCTTCTAAATATATTTATTAGCATAAACTGTATAGTGTACTTTACTTTCCATCATTCTCTTTTTAATTAACAAGGCAACATAACAAGCAAGGAAGGCTAAGTTTAGGTTTAACAGAAAATTTTATACTCTTGCAACTTGCAGGGATCAAATAATAACATTTGGCATAATAATAAAGTTTGGCATAACTATGTACATATGTATATTAAAAACTATATTAAAACATGAAATCGTGAATACATTACATTTAACTAGTCTTTTCTTCGCATTAGCGAAAATTATTTATGTATGTATTAAAATCATTCTCAAATGAGATAAATGTTATGTAAACTCAACCGAAGATGCTAAATTGAATATCCTGAGTTAATGTGGAAAACGTCTACCAGAAGGCCAAAAATATTTAGGGAAATGAGGTTTGGACGAAGGTCTAGGTCAACTCCATTCATATTCACCGCTAAACCACATAATTTTTATAACAGCTTCAATATTCAAATAACGAAAATCATTAAATATGATATGGGCCAATTCGTAGACCAATTTCACATACTTTATTCAATATTATACGTTCAGTTAATTTCGGTAATATATCATATATGTATATTGATTTATATATACATATATAGTATAAAGCCAAACGGACGTTTGAAAATCTTTGTTAGGTATAAGGGGGTAAAGGGACATACAGGCATACCATCATCAGGAAAGGATTTTCTCCGCATCACAATAATATATCGCGCTACTATACATCTCATGGTATCAAAAAACATGTTTACCATGTTTCATCAAAATATCTTCATTTTCACTCTCACGGATTTCAACTCATCATCCTGATCATTTACACAGATATAACGCTATATCTATCTTGAGTTTTAGGTGACACAAGCAACCGATAATTGAACAAAACTATTTATGTATTTGCTTTGTTGCAAGAGTATAAAAATTGAGGAGACGCAATTTGAATACGAATTGTATAGAATATTGCAAAATGTTTTCGCTTTTCTGTTTGCTGACAGTGTTAAAGCGTCAATTTTTTATACAGTACTCTAAACATAAGTGTTTGTTTAAAATGCTACGGCCTTAACAAATGATATTATGCGCATAAGATCGTTGCAATATTTAATTGTACTCGTACTAAAATGCTCTTACCTTGTGTTGAGATAACTCGAGCACGTGCTAAATCCGCTTTGTTCCCTACTATAATAACAGATTTATCTTTAATATAGTTTTCCTGCCACAAGTATTTTATAATTTCTTCTGCAACTCGGAACGATGATTTTTCAACTACAGAAAATACAACAACACATCCGTGCGGCTCATAAGTTGATAACGAGTTTTCCACCTATTTTTAGAAGAAAATATTAAAGTAACACAGTCAACGCTAAAAAAATATATATGTATGTATGTACGTAAATATATATATATAAATAATATAAAACTCTAATCAATTACACAACATTCGGCTGACTATGGAACGAAACTAAATTTTCCCGATAGATTTAGTGGTAATTAAAAAAGTAATTTCTCTGTTTTTCGAAACAAAAGTTTAATAACCTTTTACAAAACCAATTACTTCATAATCAGGTATGTAGACATTGCAAGTGAAGTTATCTCTTAAAAAGCCCAAAATTATATTGCCGTTATAACCAAAAATGGCGGCGTTGCTGTCGTTATATTTCAAACATTTTAAAACTCTTATAAACAGCGGTGGTATGAATTGTTGAGACCGAATCGGACTAAAACATTGAGATGTTTATGAAATATGCTTCTGGTTATGAAATATTTACCAAATTATTGTTGAGACCGAATCGGACTAAAACATTGAGCTGTTTATGAAATATGCTTCTGGTTATGAAATATTTACCAAATTATCTACGAATTTCCAAATATACATTCAATATGTTGATTTAATAAAATCGGCTTTCAGTATACCCACTTATATAGACTCATATTTAAGTATCGTTTATCATATGAATAAAGTGTTGCAAAAAATAAAAACCACTATGTTTTAACTTACGCTCATTTCCACTCTTGGATGATCAATGAATACCAACTCTGATTCTACGTCGTCCAACAAAACGCTCACTGTCTTTTCACCAAATTCGTCATCTACAACTCAAATAAAAGTATTTTTACTAAAAACATCACATATATTACTAATTAAATTAAATAACATTCACATTAATTATATTAATTTTTCGAAACTCGAGATTATAATTGTTTATTTAAAAAACACAATTTCTTAATCCATTAATTATTGAAATTTTCCACATTTCAGCAGTAAACAACGTTTCTCGCCTTTTGGGCACTTTTACATTACATTCATAACTGTTGATGTACTGAAACTGTTCACACAGCAGTTACAAAAAACTGACGGAAATTGAATAATTTTGTAATATCATCAGACAACAGATAATTTTTGACAAAACATAGTTTGAAAATTGTTATTCATTTCTAACGATCTTTTCTAATATCTATGAAGCTCCTTCTATAAACAGCTGTAGTTAGTAGGTTTCAAAGCTATTAATGATCATATTTTGAAATATTGTGCTTACCTAAACTAGCATCATAGGTGTGCATATATTCCGACGTCATGAATTGATTTACCAAAGCTGTTTTTCCAACACCTGAATCACCTAACATAACTATACGATAACTAGAGATGGAAACAAAAACATATTTAAAAAAATTTTGTCGAAAACAAATGCTATACAAACGAACCGTGCTGGTGGTGGAGGTTCGAGATCGTCCGAATGTGGTGATGAAGGAACCGAGTCTACATTAGCATACCCACCTCCACAGCATGATCCCTCGAATGGTGAACGTTCGCTTGCTCTAAAAAATTAAAACAAACAAATAACAATTACATATAGATAAGCGTAACAAAATAACCTATGGACTAAAAATTGTTAAAATGTGGGCATTACCCCGCACTCTAATTTGTTTGATGTAAATATCTCCTAAACCACTTAAGCAACAAAAACCAAATTCGCTCAAGACAAATCCCTTAGGTACCCAAACCAACACTGTAAAAGTGGATGAAATCGGAAGACAACCCCGTGCACTCCTCATATATGTAAATGTACTGTTAGAAACTACTAAGTAAAAGTGTGATAAATCAATAATTAATTACGGCAGAGCCGTACAATTTTTACCGGAGATGGTATTAGAAGGCTTAATAGGAGCCGGAGTAAACACGGGCCGATGGGCGTGGCACCGACAGCGTGCTTTACTGATAACAGTGTATCTTATTGCATAAAATGGATAAAATTGGTTGAAAACTTAACTAGGTCATATGACAAACAGATAGCATCCGGGTGTCTTTATTAAATATGATTGGTGGTGTGTGAGGTATCTTAATGAATCTCAAAAAATATTTTATTAGTATGTGACATGTTAATAGTTAAGAGATAAAATCGGGTCGATACCACCACCAACTCTCGTATACGAAATATGTGTAATTATTTTCGTTTTTCTAACTAACCTTATGTCGAATATGTCGGTTAGTGAATGAGTTATAGGTATTTATATACTACTGTGGGCTAAAACTAGTAAGACTTTTAAATTTCGCGCGAAAACCCATTCGTCGAAATATTTTTTTTCTAGGCTAGTACTACTGTGCCAAACGTCACATCAAAATAATCATTAGTGTTTAGTATATGCTTGCCATTCTGAAGTACACAAAATGCATTAGGCGATTTTTGCGATAAGTGAAATTGTTCAACAAAGAAGTTGTATTAATTTTTTAAAGCGGAATCAAATTTCGGATGCCGAAATGTTCAGAATGATTGAAAATGCCTTTGGTGATAATTATTTGTCTCAAGCAAGTGTTTTAGATTGATACAAATTATTTAATGATAGTCGAGAACGCGTTGACGACGTACCATGTACAAAACGGCCATCAACATAAATTGATGATTAACATGTCAATAAAAAAAGAATTTGGTGCTCGAGAATCGACGATTAATAGTTAGAGCTCTTACTGGCATCGTTGGAATATCGGAAGGATCAGTAAAAACCATTTTGAAAGATTATTTGGGCTTAATAAAAGAGAAAGCACGATTGGTTACAAAATTACGCAATTTTTTTCGAATAACTTCGTAGCCTTAACGCCTGTGAAATAATGTTTACCGACTACCAAGATGTCATGAAACGTATTAATACTGGCGGAAAAATACAAAAATAGCAAAGGTGAGCCGAAGTCGAAAAAACCACGTCAAAGGAAGTCAAAATCAAGGTTATGTTGACAGACTTCTTCGATTATCGAGGTGTGGTGCACTCCGAATTCCTGCCGACCGACCAAACTATTCAGAAAACTCAAACGACCGCTCCGAGGAAACCGTTTTAAGTCAATTGAAGACATTAAACGTGAATTGCTACTCGTATTGAAGGCTATTATTTATTATGAACAGATTTTTACAATTATTTTCTCATAGTAGCATATAAATATATACTATATATATATATACCTCGATTCTGATCCTCTGGTTGACGTTTTACATCTTAAGGCATTTCCCTGGTTTTGATTCTTAAAAGTTTCAAGAGTATAAAAGAACTTATATTAGGATCTATAATTTTTTTTATTTTCCAAAATATTTTCAATTTGATAACAAACGCGTGTGCCACATTATCCGCTTATAGTGCAGGGTTTGTCCGGAAAGAAATAAGTCTGAGTCGATTTAAAAAAAATGTATTGAACCAATTGTTACAATTATTGAAAAACTTTCAAAACTGGTTCCTTCTGCGTCGATGCTGCGCTGCCAGCGCAATTTCCAAGCATTGAAGGCTGCTGCTTAGATTCCCTTTCATCGGTCTTTTCAGGCAAAGAAACAAAAAAGTCCGGGGTTTCGCAACCCCGGTCCAGTTTCTCGGAGACAACTGACCAGCCGTTCGTTCGTTAGCTAGAAACCCCCTCTACCTAATCCAGCCGGTGCGCGCACGCTCTGAAGTACAGGCGCGGCGGAAGAAAATCAATCTGCAAAAGAGATGCTGTTAGTAATTTTGCTAGTGATTTTTTTGCTAGCAGGAATTTTCTGTTGTCGCAGGAAGAGCCAGCTGTAGACAAATGTGTAAACAGATGATATTTGGATCAATTTTATAATAGTTTTGTTCGCGTTGTTTTTTTTTTTGCAATATCTTTTTTATTTATTTAATCTGTTTTTTGTTTTAAAAGCCTAACAATAAGTTATAAAATCTTACATCTATTTAAAATCTAGGCAAGCTCAAGCAAGTGATTGATTGTTGCTCCTTAGTACGCAGGCATATCTCTTCTTTTAAGGCGTGTTTGATCGCAGAAATGTTCCAGAGCATTAGCCAAAGGGTTTGGGTGATCTCGGAGCTTAGATATACATATATTTAACTAGCTGTTACCCTGTGCGTTTCGCTACACCTAAATCGAATAAAACTCTTAAGGGTTTTTACTTTGTGTTTTATTTATTGTTGTAAAACTGTTGCTTATTTATAAAACATATTGGTACAACAACAGGTTTTTCCACCTGGCGCATAAATGAATAAGCACCTTGTGTTCCCACTCTCGAGCAGGCGACGAACAATTGGCCGTGGGAGAAGCACGGTTCTTCCAAATTGACGCCGCACACTTGAAACGTTTGCCATTGCGATTTGTTGATGGTCATCGCAAAGGCAAGACGTACTGGGTACTGCAAGCGCTTAAATTCAAACGGCATTTCCGTTTTAATCATGGGAATGCGTTGTAAGAGTACAACTTCACCTGCTGCCTTGCCATTTAGTATTGTTGCTTCAATCAAATTTGGCCACAATTTTTTGACTGAAAGTCTTGTGCCATTACACAAGGTCGGTGGCTTCAGATTTCGTAGAAGTATAATGGGGGAACCGACTTTCAGGACCAAACGATGCGGTGGCAGACCGGGGGGATCCAAAGAATTCAAGAATTCATTTGGATAATTGACTACTTCATCTTGATTTAAAACGCTATCAATCGATGTACATATATGTTGTAGCTTCTCCTGGCAGTTTTTCTTGACTGGCAAAATTGATTTCGTTGACGTGTACATTTTTCGGTGCCAATATTGCGCGTTCACTTAAATAATCGTGGCGTTGATAGTGTTGAACAATATTCGGAAATACACTTTCAATCAATTCTTCTTTCGATTGTAAAAGTGTACAAAAGTTGTTCGGCAATGTGTTCAAACCGGTATCATCAATTGGTATTTTGCCTTCGCCAATGTCCAACAACTGCTTCGAAAACGCCGCTGCGGATCGATCATTTTGCAGTTGGACTCGCATGTTGATGGTAAGAGTCAGCCTTTGAACATGTCTCCACAAAACTGACGATTTAAAACATACGTTTATTTCGTCGGGAGGAGTTGATCGAGGAATGACTGACAAAGTTTGCCGAAAATCGCCGGATAATAAGACTAATACTCCGCCAAAAAGTTGTTGCTTTTGGCGTAAATCTTGCATTGTTCTATTGAATGCTTCTAATGACTTTTTGTTAGCCATTGGGCACTCATCCCATAGAACTATTCCAGCTCCTCGCAAAACTTTTGCCATTGTTGAATTCCTCGATATGTTGCACGTTGGTGTTTCAACGGCTTGGATGTTCAACGGTTATTTCAACGCAGAATGTGCTGTTCGGCCGCCATCAAGTAGAGTAGCAGCGATGAGTGACGAAGCAATTGCCAGCGCAATTTTCTGCTGTAACCGTATAGTAGCAAGAATCAAAAGGGATCAGAAACGTTTTCCCTGTACCACCGGGCGCATCAAGGAAGTAGAATCCACCGGCGTTATTGTCAACCGCTCGTATAATCTTATCATAAGCATAAGCATCCTGCTGAATATTCAATTTGGTAATGTTAGCTTGTATGAAAGCACGCAATTCATTGCAATCGTATTGTAGTTCACGTTGAAGCTCATGGTCAATGACTGGGCGCAGTAATGCCAAGTTGCGCTAATGCCTTATTCACAATTGTAAGGCACAGATCTTCAACCAATATCAAATCAGAATTATACATTTGTAATGTACATATCGATGGCTTAATATAGAAAAGGCGTATCTACACTTTTCGTTACTTTTCAGGAGAAGGAAAAAACTGAATAAAACCTTAAAAACTTAAGATGCAAAAAACATTTCTATTGCAATTTTTATTCAAAACAGGTAACAAATTCAATTGTGGTATAATTTGTTATTATTTTTAATTTCTTTGAAGTTATTTGAGATAGGGCTTTATGTTATTATTTTTCTTGAAAATAAATTTAAGTTAAGGCTTTTTGTCGTAAGTTAAAATTAGGACAAACTTATATAATAATTCATGTTTGAAGTAAAATAAATATATAATTAAAACTAAAATATATATTTCAAGGCAGATGTTATTATACTGTTAACAAATTAGGTTTTATAAGGTAAATTATCATAAAAACTGTGGCAATCTGCTTGAAGAATTTTTTTAGATCTTGCAAATGGTCCCACTTTTTTTAGATATGGCTATTTTCTCTTTATAAAGACAATCGGGGGACACATTTTCAAACGGAAACCTCGATCTCTGTGGGAGTAACTGATATTCATCCGTTACATTTGTTTTAAAATAAATTGATCCTGACGAGTCATACGCCAAGGCTCGAAGCATGCTTACTGTATGATCTCCAATGCCCCTGCCTGCAATTTAAGAAAAGCTTAAGTATATATATCTAAAGAGTTGTTTCAGTGTGCAATATTCACCTGGTCGTATTGATGTGTATATCTTTGAAATATTTTCGAAATTTAAAAAATAATCATAACGCAAATGGTGCGCTTGTAGAGGTGCTGGAACTTTTCTAGATTCCTTAATGAGTTGAACAAATTGAGACGGCAAGTTTTTTTGTTTTTTATTTATTTTTCTCTCTATAAGGGAATGCGATGCATCACATTCCATTTGCGTATGACCACTTATTAAAAACTTCTGTTCAATTGTTATTTCGCTTTCCTTTGAAAAATTCAACAAGGCGTTAGACAAAACAGTATTACGATTTTGGTGAAAGCAACCATCCGAGTAAATAATAATGTGATGGGTTTCAGGCGATCGAGCATGGAAATACCTTAAGTGCTTAATAATACATGTAGCAAAAACGGAAGAGACTAAATTTCCAACTGTTTCGTTCCACACATAATTATCTGATTCATGCGTTACAATATTATAGACAGTAAAGTTATGTAGTTGAAGCTTAATTTTATAATATGCAGCACTCGCGTTTAGTTGAGGCACTAATTTAACTGCCTGCACATCCATACAGAATACTGCACATAGTCCGGATTCAGCATTTTTGATATCGTTTTGCTTTTCTGCACGCATTTTTCCGATTTCTTCTCTATGTTTTTCGTATAGCTCATCGGAAACATTATTAACTTTATGTGATACGCATAAATTGCACTGATCTTTTCTTGGCTTAAAAATAGAATAATTTAATTCCTTTATTAATTGCGTAAATATTGGGTACGACAATTTTAGGGGTCCATTTTCTTTTTCGGATTCACACTCGTTGACATAAAGCTTGTAAATCTCCTGGTATGAGGAAAAATCCGATTCGAAGTAAAACTTTTTGCTATCTTTTCGACAATAATGTGACTCCATTTTTGGCAACTCCTCTAGCCATTTTTTTAGAAAGTCACGTCGGTTTTTGTTGCGCTGACCTATAACTGATGACCGCTTAGCATTTTTGCGCAAAATTAAAGCTTTATCGGGACTGCATTGAGTACCGTGTTTACCGGCGCTGCTAATCCAATTTCGAACCATCTTTTCCTTTATTCCTAGGGTTGAGTAAAACATTTCACGGCACAGTTGTAATCGTTTTGAATTATGACTCAAGAAATATGATATGGACTGATTCCGTCTCGAATTTTCAGAGGTTTTCCTTTTTGTTTCATAAAAGCTTGTAAGACCTGCAACATACTGCCTCTTTTGCTCCCAGGACATCTCCCAAAACAAACTAAAAATTTCTTTTCGCGTGGACTCATTAAACGTCGAACACTTTCTCACCGCACTTTTTACACAAAATCGTGATGAACATGGCTCTCCTAATTGCCTAGAAGGTTTTTGACAAAGTCCTTTTTTTTTTTGATATACCCAAATATTCCACCCCTCCCATCTTTTTCTTTTATTTACATTTTGTTTCCATTCGGATTTGTTAGCAGTATTTTTGCTTTTTGGAACACCATCTTAATCAGAATTTTCTTTTGCACAATTCATGTTATTAAAACTTTCAATCAAAAAACTGTTTCCAACACAAAAACGTTAATTGAACTGACACAAAAAACAAAAACGTACCGACGAACGGAACGTAGCACAGAAAAAATGCTTATGCTAGACAAACTCGGGGAAATCCTGTTTTCTTTTAAAGTAAATACAAAAGCAAAACAATAAGAATAAGAATAGATACAAAATGTAGTGCAATTTCTGTTGTGGCTTTGATTGTATGTCTATTTTAAATTCAACTTTAAATGACTTAGGGCTTTTTTCTTTCAAAAAAAACTTCGAATGAGTTAGGGCTTTTTTTTATATGACTATAAATCCGTTATTTACGATCATAGCCCACTAATTTTTTAAGGGGAGGAGTATTTGACAGTGGTCTACCAGAATACATTAAAAACGCGATTTCGAAAAAAATGTAGATACGCCTTTTCTATATTAAGCCAACGATATATAGCAAGTCTGCGTCCGATGCTCGATTACGCGCCAAAATTAATAAGTCCTGTGTCATGCAGTCTTTGTACTTATTCCACAGTTATTGCGGATTTGACGGAAGGCATGTAGATATTATTATGGCAAATAGTACGCGTATTTGTTTTGGATGAGATGTGAGTGATGCGTCATGAAGTGCGGTGTCCCAATGCATATCGTCTTCTAACAAATGCAATCGCTGACATGCTTCACGATACGTCGCACACAACTGACCGTCAACAGTTTTCAAATCATCAAATGATCTTGGTCCGCGCACGTTGACTAATAGCAGACGCAAATAAAAACATTCGGCGTTGTTCGGATGGATGGTGTAAATGCGTCTTATGGCATCGGTTTTACGGACATTTGGATAACCGTCAACACGCTCCCCTTGCTTTCGTCGTTGAAATGATTTCGATGATGGATTTCAAGTGAAATATTGTGGTATTTCGGAATATAGCAATGTTCTTGCAAATTCATCGTTTTCACACAACTCGAAAAAGGTAGTTGTGTTGTCCCCGGTGGTCGTGCTAGAGTATGCATATTTGAAGTATATAAATAAAAATTAACCTAAAACTACATCTTAAACTATGTATTTTACCCACACACGCATATGCAATAAGACCAACCAACAGTGTATTTGCGAACCGCATGGAAGCACTTACGAAACAATAACAATACTCACTTGCTTTGTGTGTGTTGCACGGTCAGCAGAAAACACAAAATCGGTTCGAATAAATGTAGCAAATCGATGGAATTAAATCTGGAAAAAACACACAATGTTGAAACACTTTTTTTTACACACACCGCGCATTTTCAAGCGACAATCGAACCGCATGGCATCACATATGAAACAACAACAATATTCACTTTGTGTTGTACGCAGAATGTTAATCACGTTGAAATCTGAGAAAAATACACACAATGTTGAAACATTTTTTTTGATACACTCAGTGCATTTGGAACACTTACGTTTTGTATGTCTTGTTAACTTGACAGTCATCCATAGAAAGAACGAATGACAGGCAAAAACGATCAACATGCGATGTCAATGTTTTTTATTAATTGTAATCATCCGCCAGTTGTTTCTGTTTATTAGTAAAAGGCATTTGACAGGACTGCCAATCTTGCGGCAAACCATTATTTCATGAGAATTTGTATAGGCGGGATGTATCATTTTTTTTTTTTTTTTTTTTTGCAAAACGTGCAATGATACACACATTAAATTTCTTATGTGCACCCTCCCAACAGACACCAATCACCCCTGAAAATTTCATTGAAATTGGGCAAGCCGTCTAGGAGGAGTATGCGAACAGGAAGTTTTGCCACTTAATTTTATATATATAGATTCTGCTGTCTTCTACTTCTTTCTTTACATTAGGAATACCAAGGTATTTATGAATATTTTCATTACGCATGTACCTTGGTGAACACGTGATTGTTCTAAACATTTTTGATTGGAACCTTTGTATTATATCAATATTAGTATAAATCGGTTTTATGACCGCATTGGGGTACTAAAATATTGTTCATTTTTACTACCGGACACATTTTTGGTCTTAGGGAAAACGTAACATGCTTACACTTTTGTTCATTCACATTTATACGCCAGTTGGCTAGCCATTTTCCGACAGACCTTAAATGCTCGACTAATATTCTTGATGCTATTATGTGTGTGTAAGCTGTGTCATCCGCAAAAGTTGATGTTAATACATTATTAGGTGTAGGAAGATCTGCTGTATATATGATGTATAGAGTTGGGCCTAAAAAACTGCCCTGTGGTACACCAGCCCTTATCTGTCGTTCATCAGATATGAAATCTCCCACTTTTACCATACAAGTATATTGCCTATTTTTTAAATAAGACTCCAAAGTTATACACGATTCTAAAGGTAGAATGTTTTTAATTTTATATAAAAGGCCTCCATACCACACCTTATCAAACGCCTGAGCCACGTCTAGAAATAAAGCTGAACAGTACTCTCTATGCTCAAATGCTTTTCTTATTTCGTTAGTAATTCTATTTACTTGCTCTATCGTGCTATGTTTTTCACGAAACCCGAATTGGTGCGTTGGTATTATATTATTTTCATGGAGGAAAAGAGACTTCTTTGATACGAGTAGTAACACTTTTTCAAATATTTTAGAAAGACAAGGTAAAAGACTGATTGGTCTGTATGAAGACGGCTGTGTTCAGTCTTTCCCAGGTTTATCTACCAAGATAATCTGCGAATTTTTCGATGAATTAGGATAGTATCCGAGATTAGGAATTGCATTGAAGAGCAAAGAGAGCACTTCTACAGCAATACTTGGTAACTCAATAAGCATTTTTGGGGTAATATTATCATGTCCTGGTGACTTTTTTGGTTTAAGTTCTTTAATTATTCTAATAATTTCAGATGGTGAAGGCTCGAGTGACTCTTTAACTGTGTTGGGTAAGCTGGACAACTCCTCAAAGTTGTTCTTTGGGCAATTTGGTTGAAATACCTTTTCTAGGTGATTTGCAAAACAATTAGCCTTTTCCTCGTCACTTCGAGCCCAATTTCCACCCATGTCTCGTATAGGCATGTTGGAGTCGGTTGGTGGCTTCATGGACTTTTTGGCTTTCCAAAGGGAATTTTGCTTGCTTGAATTTGGATACAGCTTTTTTATATACATTTCGGTATTGAATTCTTCCTCACATTTAAGCGTTTTTTTTAATTTAAGTGCAGCAAATTTCAATTGAAGCTGAGTGGAAGGGGAGCGATTGCCGATCTGCCATTCACGTCTTGCACGCCTTTTTTTCTTTTACAAGCTTTTCTATTTCTATGTTAGTGATTTTTCTGGGATCTCGCGGCTTATAGTTTTTGTATGGTGTTGCTAAGACAGCTGCGCTAGTTATTATATCATTGAGTTCTCTTATGCTTTCCTCAATATCTCTTCCTGTATTTATTTTGAACTCAACATTAATGTGGCTACTCACGTATTTTTTATATTTTAGCCAATTCGTTTTATAAGATATTAGACCCACTTTTGGATCAACGAATATGGGTTGTTCACATAATTTTATTAGTACAGGAGAGTGATCAGAAGATAGATCAGTAGATGTATCAGCTGTTATGTGCGATTTATCTACATATATTTTTGATTACAGAAAAATCAATTAAATCTGGTATTTTTTTACGATCACTAGGCCAATATGTCGGCTTAGCAGGAGATATAATGTCAAGGTTATTGTGCCGTTAGCATTCCATAAACAAATGTTCAATACACTCATTTTTTACTTAAAAGAGTTTGCAACATTTGGTTTTGTGATTTGATTATCTCTTGAATCATATTTTGTATTGAAGCCCATAATTAATGGTTATTGGGAAATCATTGAATCCACGCTCACTTAAAAATTTTACGGATTTGTCTGTTGTCTACAAAGTGCTTATATGACCTTGGCTTTATTTGAAAAATGGTTTCAGAGGAGTTTTGCTTTAAAAAATGTATCTTATCAATTTAAAATTTCTTAAAACTGCAGGTAAAAGAGTTTCTCCGTTGCGAAAATCTTCCCGAAAAGGCTAATTTACTTATAGATAATGCTCACTGCCACCTCAAAAAAGGAGAGTTAAAGAGTACAGATGGTCAAATATCGGTAATGTGTGTTCCTCCGAATTGTACTGCTGTTATACTGCCCATGGACCAGGAATGTCATAAGACTTACGAAAATGAACCACAAAACAAGCCTTTGAGGCCGACGAGGAAAATCAGTAGACGAAGCTCTGAAAAGCATCAGCTTGAAAGACGCATTATGTTTTTTATCTAATGCATTTTCAAAAATTGTTTGACATAACAACCGAATGGGATAATGAAGAAGGCATCCCTCTTTCAGAGTTACGTTTACAGTTAACTGGAGATACATAAAAATTCACACCATTTCAAGTTTGCTTCAAGAAGTAAAACCATTACAGAAAATATCCAATTCTGAAATTGAGCAATGGATTGTTGAACCTGCTTTGGAGGCTTTCTTACAAAATTCAGTTCACTGTGCCGATAATGATAACTCTACTGAAGATGAAGAAACAAATTACGTGATCCTCAATACAAAGAAAGTTACGTTCGCGGAGACAATATCAGCATTCAATATTTGCCTAGAATGAGCGGAGCAAAACAACACTTTCTTAAACGATGTTATAACGCTTCAAAGGCTCAGAAGCAGTAGTACTGAACAAGCGAGCTTGTACAAAGCAATTAAACATTTCAAATTTATTTTATTCCACATAATACTATATGCACATACAAATATATGTATGCATGTATGTATATTTATCTAAATATACTATCATATTTAACTTAGGGATTTTTGAATTCAAATACATATAAAAGATATATATTTTAAACAAAAGCATACATATGAAATGCAAAATAACGTATCATCAAAAAATTCGAAATTGCGTGTCTTATTGATTACGCTTCACTAAATCAAATTATATACATAATATTACATATGTTCAACATTTTCAGGTTCTGCGGTCAGATATAAACCAGTTTTAACCAATATTAAAATTTTGTTTCACTCATGTTCTATTTTATTTCGTGTTTCATTCATGCCACTGTAAATTTCCGAAAATGTTGTTACGTTATTTTGCATTTCAGGTGACGATATGTAAGATTCGTTTATTTTATATGAAAAAAGTTACTTGGTACTAGCACCGAGCTTGGATCGGAGGATCAAAAGCCTTCGTAAGTTCTCGAAGTTTTAAAAACCATACAATTTTATGTGAGAGAGGGAATATGGAATCGCATGCTTTATTACGTAGATTGAACAATATAAAAAAAGAATTCATACTTCTTGAATTAACATTTCAAAACTGTAAGCAACGATTTCTAAATATATCATTGCAAGTGCTGCTTATATACAATAATTTATTTTTCTTACAATAATCTCTAAATATACCTATGTGCATTGTTTTGTTTTTGTTCATTAAGATTTTTTATTTTAAAGTTAAATATATTATTAAATATCATTACTAAAATCTAAATATGGTATATACTTAAAAATATACATATGTATGTATGTGTATACATTACATAAGATTTTTTTAATTGATTAAATTGTGAAATTAATTGAACGAACTATTTAATTTAACGAGTATCGGTTAAGAAGTGGGCAGAAAATGTTTAAAAAGTGTGCGTTACCTCTAATCGATTTGGTGTACATATCTTACAAGTAAACTAAAGATATATCGACCATACTTGCTAAGGTGAGTTCATACAAATTGAACTACTCGCCTGGCACCGCTCACCTTTAGGTGGAGTCCTCTGGCTCAGGAACTATTTAACAAATTTCAACGTAATATTATGCAGTAGTACTTGTATCATTATGTCACGGTGTGAAATAACCACCTATCAAAATTTTACATTCTATATGATTATTTTACTTTACAGTAAATCACAGGTCAACTAAAAAATTTCTGTCACCCCATAGAAAACACATTTTTTTGGCAAAATTCCTTTTTATTCAATATAGTTCTGTTCAAGGTGATACACTGATTATGGCGACCCTCCAACTTTCCGTTACCAATTTTATAGTAAGATCACCTCTTCATTTGACGCTTTGTAAACTTTGTAATAGTCACTGTTCTTCCTTTTTCATTGTAATCAATAAAAATTATTCCATGCACAGCCGACTGGTGGGTTTTTCCTCGCTTTGGCCGTGTTCGGTACACTCGGATGACTATCGATTGGTCTTTGAAGTAAATAATAATACCATGCTTCCTCCATTGTCACATATCGACGCAAAAAAATCGTCGTTGTTTTAAAAAAAAAAATGTAAGCACCAACTTTGCTCAGAGCTTGCTCCTACCCAAATTTTTGTGAATAATATCATATACACATTCAGTTGATATCTTTAGAGTGCCTGCTATCCCGAACAACTTCACTTTATGGTCATCCAAAATTATTTTGTTAACTTTCTTGATGTTTTCGTCCATGAAAACTTCTTTTGGGCGTACACTGGCTTTGGTGCTTATTACATTACGTCTAAACTTAGCATATAAATCATTGAGGATTGGTTTTCCTGGGACTGTGACAGGAAACTCGTTATCAAGCCAAGTTTTAGCTTCATCTGCATTTTTCTCTTCAAAAAGCCGTATTTTATCAACACGCGAAATTTCTTATTATCAATGTTTACCGCAATAACAAAAGTTGCTTCACTCAAAATTATATAACTCAAAAACTAGTGATCGGACCAAATTTATACACACCGGGGATTTTCAAGCCTGCCGATACAGAACATGTGGACCTCAGTATTTATGGCTTTTGGTAAATCTGTGAAGTGACTTAATGGAAGTCAAAGAGGATACTTTTACCAAAAATATGGTTCCACACTTACCTTCGCATACTATTACTAGAAAGATTTTCGAACTACCGAATTACTCAATACAGTACAAACCGATCAATATACATATGAGATACATAGATAGATATAACCTGAAAGTATTGTTCAGATTTCTGAACAGTTCTTAACGGCTACAATTGTAAATAAGATATTTTTGTAAATCTGTATAGAAACAGATATAATGTTACATGTCATGTTACAAAGTCGTAAATATAAATATGTATGTACAAATACCAATTTCAATCACCACCGTAATAAATGTTCATTTCGGTTATATTGATTAGAGACTGTAGTATTTATTGCATGCAATGTAAAGGATCGCAAATGACCCTAAAATAATAATAGACAAGAAATACTTGTGTATGCCGTTGGGAACATTTATATTTAAGATATATGTATGCACTCTGCATGTACTATTACTACGTGAAGTTAAGCCGCCGTTCTTATTTAACATTTTGGTGAACCCTAAGTTTTTTAAAACACGCGAGTTAAAAAAACGAAAAGTTGAAGTGAAAGTGAAAAAGCGTGCTAAAAACAAATATTTTTTTAATAATTTAAGGGATGGTAGGTACTCTTTATTTGACAGCGTACTTCAAGTTAAGCGAACTGATAGCTATAATTCAAGAAAATAGTGAACTCTAGACACCATAGAGAGATTAATAAAAAAAACTCGTGATACTGTCCTTGAATTTATTAGCCAGCACAAAAATGAAGAGTTAAGAAGTAAATTCTATGATTTAAGAAATCGATTTTACAAACTTAAATTAAAATCTATTAGCAAAAAAAAATGTTGCCTCAAGTTGACATTCCCATTTTTTCAGGAGATTACGTCCTGGGGCAAACTTTTAAAGAATTGTTTGAGCAACTCGTAGTCTCTCAAAATGTTTCAGACACGTATAAAATGTGTATTTTAAAAACAAAATTAAGAGGAACGGCTACAAGTTGTTTTGCAAATTTGCCTTCAACCTCGACAAATTTTTCAGTTGCCTGGAACCTTCTTAATAAAAAATTTACTAATAAAAGGTTACTAGCAAATACTTATTTCAAACAAATTTTGGATGCACCAATAGTGACTGAGACTGCTTTTAGTGTACGAAAATTTCAAGAAAAAATTTCTGAAAGTACACAAGCATTGGAAAGTCTCAGTTTGTCTGCAGATAATTTGTTACAAGCTTTATTAAACTATACACTTGTGCAAAAATTAGACAACAATTTAAGACTTAGGTATGAAAGTTCCCTTAAAAACCCTAAGGAAATACCTACCTTAAATTCACTACAGTCGTTTCTGAATCAGGAAGGGAATGCACTAGAAGCAACACAAGCTTCAAAAACATCAGCAATATTTCAAAACGCAGAATTTAAATGCATAATGGGATGTAATACTTCACACAAAATATTTTATTGTTATAATTTGAATGCTCTTTCTACCCAGGACAAATGGGATGCAGTAATGAAAAACAAATTATGCACCAAAATGTCTTAAAACGGGGCACAATATAAAGGAATGTAAAGGCGAAAGTTGCTTCACTTGTCAAGGAAACCGTCATTTATGGCTCCACAAAGATAAATCCTCTAAAGCGAAAACACAATCATTAAAAATACGAAAAATGGGAGATTAAAAAGTGATTCTAAACTACAGCAATTATGGGTATAAAAAGCCGTGATGGAAGAATAATAAAGGCACGTGCCTTATTAGATAATGGGTCTCAAGTTGACCTTATAAACAAAGAACTTAAAAATAAATGAAAACTCCCTTCCAGGAGAGAATCCATTATTATTGAAGGGGTTAGACAAAACAAGATCAATACAAAAGAAAGAGTTAGTCTTCAATTAAAATCATTAATAGATCCTTTCGAAACAAACCACCATTGTAGTACAAAAGATTGTGTCCAATGTGCCCACAAAACACATAAAAATCGAAAAACTTCCAGAGAATATAAAACTGGCCGACCCTTCATTTGGTGTTCCGGGTAAAATTGATTTACTATTAGGTGCGGACATATTTTTTGATTTGTTAAAAGAAGAGAAAATATATATTGAAAACGTTAATTACAAACTGCAGAACAGTGTGTTTGGGTGGTTTATATACGGCTCAACTAACATAAGTTCCAAACTACCGCACTGTGGTGTTGTAATATATTTTGATAAAAATCTAGATAATCAACGGAAAAAGTTTTGGAGAATAGAATCCCTTGAAGGATGTGTTAATAAAACCAAAAAAGAAACACAATACGACAAGCACTTTCGTAATAATTAAAAAATTTTCTGCAAATAGTAAACCTACCGTAACCTTTCCATTCAAAAAAGAAAATATAAGCTTAGAAGTGTCTTCTTCACAAGCAAAAGGAAGATTAATCTCTCTAGATGGAAAACTTAAAAATAATAAACTACAAAAAGAAGTAAATGCCAAGTTCCTTTTGAAAATATTAAAACTGGGACATTGGTACTTTTTAAAGAACAAAATATTCCACCATTGCAGTGGAAGAGAGGACGAATTGAAAACGTCATTTTAAGCCAAGATTGCAAACGTAGACGTAAGGATAAGCAATGGCACATCGCAAAGAGCGATGTACATTGTTTACCCTTTTCCTACCAAAGAAAAAATAAGTAAATAATAAAAAGAGATGCGGTCGACTCGAACTAAAAAACAAGAAAAATAAAAACCTTATATTTACTTTGTTAAGCTTACTTAAATATAAGTTACTTTAAAAATATTTCTGGAGTATTTTTTGAAAAAAAGAAGATCTGTTGGGTTAACTAGGATAGCGTGGAATATAATTGTCCACATCGATTTATCAATACTCGGTTGAAAGGCACCTAATTTCAAATTCAGTAAAACATTTGATATACGCAACGATATTTGAAGGGAATTTAGTGAACTCAATGATTCAGCAGCAACTCAATGATTGAACAGCTTCACAACATCATCGCGTTCACGGGGAGGAGGATGAAAAGGAAGACTAGGTCAGTGTTACCCTTCAAAGGATCATTATACTACTCCTTGTTTGACCTGATGAATGAAGAATACTTATGGTGTATTGAACAGACCTTACTGTTCTCAGATAGTCAGCTCTTGAACTTGATTCTCGATAATGGTGGTGAATTGACCAACTCAGTGCATGAAAAGTTCCCACAATACCTGAAGGGCATCAAGGATTTGAGCAAAGAAACTACAACCGGTGTACACAATGTATATGAAATGATGAGGGAGAGACGTCTCGGTGTGCCAGCCATCAATGTCAACGACTTGGTGACCAAGAGTAAATTCTATAATCTGTATGATTGTCGCGAGTCGCTAATTGATGGTATTAAACGGTTGCTGGTTATGTGATATGGGCAAAAGTTATGCATAAGCTCTGCGTAGTTTCGGCGGAGTCGTTATTGTCACCCAAAATTCTATGATTGCTTTGCAAGCGGGTATGGAAGGCTATGAAGTAACCACGATGGAGCAAGCATACAAAGAAGCTACCATCTTCATATCAAAAACTGGTTGCAAGGACATTATTACTGGCGCACATTTAGAACACATGCCTGACAATGCAATAATTTGTAATATTGGTAATTTCGATTGTGAAATCGACGTCGCATGTTTGAATGCCAATGCCAAGGAGAAGATTAATAACAAACCCCAAGTCGATCGTTATACACTATCCAATGGTAATCATATTATTTTGTTGGCCAAAGGACATCTGGTAAATTTGGGCTTCGCGCACGGTCATCCCAGCTTGAGATGTTAAACTCGTTCAGAAATCAAGTGGTGGCACAAATCGAATTGTGGACCAAGGCTGACAAATACAACGTAGATGTGTCTCTGAAAAGTTCCGTGATTAATTTCGAAACACTTGGACTTAGAATGACATCATATTATGCATTACGGCATGAATACTGACAACCTAATCCTATTAATTGCTGGTGCAATCATCGTAACAATAGTCCTACGACACATCTGTAATTCAGCAAGGTACGCATATCAAGTAGGAGAATATATCTTACGAAATTAATTATTAATTTTCGTAAATTAAAATTATATTAAAAATTTAAAATGTAGTACAATTTAAAAATAGCTTATATTAGAAAAATTATTACGAGTTCGATCCGCCAATCTTGTAAAGAAAAATGTAATTAAAATGCCCAAGATTTATAAATACTTGAATTATTTAGAAGTGTAATCACTTCAACGTGGGCAGTTTGTTCAGATTTCTGAACAGTTCTTAACGGCTACAATTGTAAATAAGATATTTTTGTAAATCTGTATAGAAACAGATATCATGTTACAAATATTTATGTGCATTATCGCTAATACATACAAATACAGTCGTAAATAAATTGGGTTGTCAAAAAAGTCTTGCTTTCAAACATGGAGCAAAATAAAGAGAAAATACGGCATATTTTACAGTACTACTACGATAAAGGCAAAAATGCATCTCAAGCCGCCAATAAAATTTGTGCAGTTTATGGACCCGATACAGTTTCCATTTCCACCACATAACGATGGTTTCAACGTTTTCGTTCTGGTGTAGAGGTGGTCGAAGATGCGCCACGCTCCGGAAGGCCTGTCGTCGAAAATTGCGATAAAGTCGCTGAATTGGTCGAAAGAGGCCGGCATAGTAGCAGCCGCATCGGTGAAGAGCATGAGTCATCAAACCAAAATATACATATATATGTATATAATATTCAAAAAAAAAAAAAAACAAATATATATAATATTCAAAAAATACCGCAAGTCTTTTTCGACAACCTAATAAATATGTATGTACAAATACCCATTTCAATCATCACCGTAATAAATGTTCATTTCGGTTATATTGATTAGAGACTGTAGTATTTATTGTATGCAATGTAAAGGATCGCAAATGACCCTAAAATAATAATAGATAAGAAATACTTGTGTATGCCGTTGGGAACATTTATGTTTAAGATATGTGTACATACTGTTGGTATGTACAGTAGATTAGTATTAAGATATGTTAGGATAAGAAATTCTAAAAATAAAGGAGATCTTGGCAACTTGAGCTGAGTACTATTTTATGCGTGTAGTTCAACCGCGCTCTTATTTAACAAGTATATTGACCAAAAAATACTTGGGCTTCGCCTATTTTAAACAAAAAAGCAGCCAACAAGTGTTCGTTGTTAACGCGATCACCTGAACCAAATTTCAGTTCGGTATCATAATTTAAGCGTTTTATATGGCAGTGGTCCGATTCAAGAACAAGATATATCAATTTTTACCCAAGTTATTGCTTGCATATAGGACGAAAAGAAAAAAGTTTCAAACCTACATGCATACATATATACATACATACATTTCCCCAAAAATATTAATATACGCCACACAGGTTATAAAAATGATAATTTGTTGTTACTAAGATCGTACTGAGTTGTTTTTTAATTCAATACCAAGTTTTACTTTATTACAATCGTATGTTGCAAAGAGTAATAAAGGTTATTGATTACCTGCTATTAGTAGAGTTGACGCTGGTGTTACTGCGCGACCGCCTTGAAATAATGGAGTCACCACAGTTCACTACATTGCCCTTGCTTATTGAGAAGTGCCTTAGGCGGTAAAGATCATCACTAGCCCGAGGATTATATGGACGTTCAGGTAGAGAACATACACGTGGTCTTATGTGATCTGGAACTGCAAAAGAAAAATAATACAAAATTCTTACATATGTAAGTCATATGCATGTTAACAACCTGGTAGTTCAAGGAAATTTGATGTTCGACGTTGTCGTCCGCGGTTTGATGCTTGAAAAGCTAATGGCCCAATATCATCGTTGGAAAAGACAGATGTGTTGGAGCACACACTTTTCATAGACTCCCGTGAACTACGGCGACTAGCTAAATATGCCAGACCGCCTTTAGAACTACCCCTCCGCCTGAGCTTATAGCTTGTGGAAATTGATTCTTCTAAAATTTTATTCTTATTTAGAACACATTCGGAGTCTCCAGTCAAATCACTGGTTGATTTACGGTGCTGCAGTGATGCCGCACTGTCTGAACAGGTACGATCTAAAGTAGAGTGTGAACTGTGTAATACCTATAGAAAACTCATTTATATTAATACTCTTCCAGATTTAAACGACTTATTCTAACCTGATAACAGGGATTGGAAGTTATATTGATAGCGTGTCTTCGATGTTTACTTCTTCCCTGTAACTCAAATGGGGTCGCCTCTTTTGATACAAATCCTTCCAAAACAGAATCAATTTTTGATTGCTCAGAGAAAGATGTGGTAACAGTAGCAATCGTACAATTAGTTGTGTCATTTGAGTCACATGACAGCTGTGTGCTCTCCGTAACACACGAATCTCTTTTCATATAATAATTATTACTAATCAAACAATGCTGATCAATTTGAGATATTTCCCACTCTGGCGGCTTCATCTCCTTACTGTTTTGCTGACTTTCATATAAATTAGAAATATTTTCTAAAGGTGAGGAACGCAAAAGTGGTTTTGTGTTCTTTCCTTTTGCTTCACATATTTTTGGTGAGGTTGGTATTCGTGATGATGTGCCGAAATGTTCAATGGTATTTATTTCATAGATTTCGTTAGAAATTTCATCTTCAGGAGTAATAGGTTCGTAGTATTCAAACTTTTTATAAGAGTAATCCATGACTGGGCTAATGGCCTCAAATACAAATTTTCTGGGTGAGTTAGGACTTCGTCGAGGTGAGGATGTTCCTGGACCGCTAAGAAATGTTCCAGAAGATGGTGAATCCATTGAGTTTTCGTGGGATGAAATTCCTCTCGGGCTATGTGAACCAGAAGTCGGTGTATGATAAAAGGATGGTGTTGAAGAGGCATCATCATAACTATCATTAGCATAAGTGGTTGTTATTTTCGGACTACGTGGGTTTTCATTCATGTGAGACAAATGTACACCTCTACTAGCCATTATAAACGGATCGGAGTATGAGCTTTGAGATCCGTGGGGTCTCCGTGCGGATGGACTTGATGGTGGTTGCCTCATTGAATCATAGGAATTAATATCGGGTAAACATCTAGGTTTATAATAACGGTGATTAGCAAATACGTACATGAGAAGTACGAGTATAAATACGTTCATAAGTAAGTACAACACATAAATGAGTAGTATTCATCATTGACCTTAGTATATACAGAATCACCCACTTAAGGGGCTATACCAGTGTGACACTTTCAAAAAAAAAATTTTTATTTGCTTTTTCAATAGCTTATATTTTTATAAATATCTTGTGAAATCGGGAAGGTCGTATCTTGCATTGTTTTTGGATGGCAGCGTTCTAAAGAGCGATCGCTCAGATCGCACATGCATAAGTGAAACTTTAAGCGCGTTTTTCTCGAAACGATATTTTTCAAAATTGCTGGCGTCATAACTCAACGAGAAATAAACCGATCGACTTCAAATTAAAACAAAGTATTTTTGAATACATTTACTATACAATGACATTTACTATACAATCATCTTTTTGATTGGTTGAAAATTATCAATTTGGCATTAAAAGTCGACCATTTTTTACCTAAAAAAAGATTTTTTTTCAAAATTACGCCATTTTGTTAATTTCAGTTTAGTCATTCATTCAGTCATTGTATAGGAAATATTTTTAAATTTAAAAAACTTTTCAAATTTTTTTGTTTCAGCTACTCATACGGCCGGAATCACGCCAGCAGTTTGGGCACTTTTTTTGGCACCTCCGAAGACAGCCCATAACTCCGTTATTTTTCAACATTTTTGTAAAAAACAAATCTAAAAATATACCTTATTATGGTCAAAGAAGTTCGAAATATTCAATCGCATACTTTCACTTAAAAAAATTCGAGAAAATCGCCAGATTTTTCATGTGTCACACTGGTCTAGCGGCTTAAGTCAAATATATACATACATACATATATGTATACAAAATACATTTAAATTTTTCCTCATAATTGAACCCGGTTAATTGTTTTTTCTGCATAATTGGTTAAAACTATGTGTTATTGAAAAAATATACCGTTATACATATATTTCAAGATATTTTTGTTCAGAAAGGATCTCTTAATATTTGAATGCAAGTACTACATATGTATATACAATAATATGAACTAGTTTGTGCCTTATGTTTTTTTATTTTTTTATAAATCCTTAAAGTGAACAATTTTTTTTTTTGATAATGTTGTACAATTAAGCGATATTTCTGTATTTGAACGAAATGTTAATTTAAACGAGTATCGGTTAACTGATTTTTCGGTTAATTGAAAAAAAAAATGTGTGCAATTGTTGAAGTGCAATTCTGTACTTTTAAACTACCACTGACTTCAAATAATATATATAATATATAAATTCCAATTGCATTTATGTATAAGTTATGGAAAACAAATAAGGAAGGATGACAATTAAGTTCGGGTGCAACCTAAGAATATCATTGTGTATTATATGGGAGTTGGGGTATCGACCCGATTTTATTTATTTTTGTTAATACTACATACTATTAATATGTCAAATACTAATAAAAATGTACCCTGAGGTTCATTAAGGTACCATCACCAATCATATGTTTGTTATGTGTAGGCACAAAGATACACTGTTATCTGTAAAACACGCTCTTTCATTTTCATTGAGATAACTCACATATTGACTTATGTATGCAGTATAAAGCCACCCGGAAGTTTGAAACCCGTTATATTAGTTAGGTATATGGGAGCTAAAGGAAGAATTGACCTGATTCAATCCATTTTTGATACACAGATACACCACTATGAGGAAAGGATTCTCTCTGAATTTCAAATATATATCTCACACATTGACCGATATTTTCTATCAAAAGCCAACTATAAGTACTGGGGCAACATATTCGGTATCTAGGGGCTTGAACAGTTTTTGATGGATTTGAAAAACTTTTGTCATGAGGCAAAGACTAAAGACATTATTTGTGCTAATCTCGCTATGTTGATTGCTTCTTGATTTGTGCGGTTGAACCCTGATTTCACCCATTCTCGCACCGTTACATAGGAATGTGAAAAAAATGCCCAGTACCAAATTTGATTGAAATCGGTCGGGCGGATCCTGAGATCGGTGATTTCATCTAAAGGTGGGTGGTGCCATGCCCATCGTTAAGTTTTTACTCCGGCTCCTATTGAGCCTCTCCTATCATCTTAAATGTAAAATGTGTCACTGGCGTATTTAGTTATTGATTAATCGTTCTTTTGAAAGTAAGCTGGGATTTGATTTATTTTCACACTATCGGCAGGGGTTCTTCTGGGATTTGCTTTGAGTGAATTTGGTTATTTTGACTTGAACAGGGCTCTCTTTGCGACTGCCATCCCCTGTGCCGAATTACAGCTCTATTTCTTAATTAAGTGCTTAGTTATGGCACTTTATAGGTTTTCCTTTACTGGCGGCTTGCATCTTACTTTTATACCAAGGAACATGTGTGTAAAGTTTCATCCAAATATCTCAATTTTTACTCAAGTTATAGTTTGCACGGACGGACAGACAAGCAGACACTGGGATTTCAACTCATCTTATTATCCTGATCATTTATGTATATGTATATAACCTTATACCTAAGTCGTTTAGTTTTAGGTTATACGTACAACCGTTACATGAACAAAACTATTATACTCTCTAGCAAAATGTTGCATGAAAAAAAAATATGGGTATTTACGTGGTGAATCTACAATTCTTTTACGTCTTCTAATCTTAACATGATCATTAACAACTAATATCGCTATATTGGGCTCCAATCCCAAGGTCGTTTTAATATTGATTCCGAGAAGTTTTGTCGTGACGGAATCTGCTCAAGGTGAAGAAAATATTTTTAGATATAAAAGAATATATAGAATCAATCATCTATCAGCTAATTAAAAACTTTATAACAGCCATTAAGATAAGTGCGTGAATGAATTTATTTATTTATTGGATTTTCTTATTTATTTTAAAATAATTTTTCGATCATTTTCAAAACATCGGTTTAGTGATTATGATAATTCTGATTTCAATAATACCCGAATACATATTACTACACTCTTTATCTAGATTTAAATTGCACCGAAATTAGTACTTAGTCCTTTTAATATTTGAATTTATAAAATGGTGTGTTTACAAAAAAACAAGAATAAACATTAACTTCGGCTGCACCGAAGCTACCCTTCACAGGTGCATTTCTATTAGCAACTATGTGTTTAAGTAAATCTAAAAACGTAACCACGACGAATTTTCAGAATATATCTCGTTAACTGAAAAAATCTCCAATGCAAGCATTTCACTCTGATCGTTCAGTCTGGATGGCAGCTATATGCTATAGTGAGCCGATCTGAACAATTTCTTCCGATATTACATTATTTCTATCAACAATAGCTCATACCAAATTTCGTGAAGATATGTCGTCAAATGAGGAAGTTTTCCATGCAAGTATTTGATTCCGATCATTCAGTTTGTATGACAGCTATATGTTGCAGCTTCTTGAAGAGAAAATGACGTTTGCAAAATTTCAAAACGATATCCTAAAAACTGAGGGACTAGTTCGTATACATACAGACGGACAGACGGACAGACAGACAGACGGACATGGCAGCTCAAAATACTGATCATTTAAATATATACTTTATAGGGTCTCTGACGCTTCCTTCTGGGTGTTACAAACTTCGTGGCAAAATTAATATATCCTGTTCAGGGTATAATTATTGTAAACAAATATGTATGTATATTAATGTATTGAATAATTTTACCTTGGAGCTTTAGAGCCTTTAACTGTTGACTCAGGTGAACGTGAACACATATCATCTGTTTTCTGTATTATTGCAAATGGAGGTGAGTTTTGTTTAGTTTTGCTTATTGAAGTCGTGTCCTTATTTATTCCATGTTGGGGTGAACATGTTAAACGGCTTAGACTTTCATGTTCTTTAAATTTTTTTTGACATTGGTATTCCATTTGATATTCCATTAAAGTTCCGAGTTGATATGCATAGATTGTATTATGAGCGAGTTTGGCACTTCTGTCCAGACCACCTTACCATAAACTACTTATTGGGGTTCAGTCATAAATTTTGTAGGAATCGTGACCTATAAATGATTATTTGAATTAATGGATACGCTACGTATTTAGGTTTTCTCTCTTTATATTTTATTTTTGATTTGCAAATGGAAGAAGAATAACATTTAAATGCTTAAATCTCAGTTTTTATTTTTTATCCTTACTTTTTCGTGCTCATATCAAAAATAATATTATATTTTCCATTAATTCATCCCTTTGTTCTAATTCTATCTTAAAAAGATGGAGTTATGAAAGGGTGTCTTCAGAGGTTTGGAAAATTGAGCTTGTAACCGCTGTCAATAAAGGTTTGGTATTCTCAGAGTGCTATGAACAGCATCCCCCACATTATATTTGATTGTCACTAGATGTTGTGAAATACACATGTAACCAGTATAACTGAGAGTACATAGTTACTATACCAACGTAAGGAGATTTACCATAATTATCATAATCATAAAGTACACTCTCTCTCATACAATCAGTAGACGTATGCGATATGTTCATATTAGGTATTGAAGTTATCTGATCTACTATGTTTAGGTAAAATATTTTCTTTAAAAGTATGCTATAAGTACCTGGGTTCAAATATGCGATACCTAGGGGCTTGAACAGTTTTTATTCGATTTTAACAGTTTTTCGTCATAAGGTGGCATACTCTAAAGCCATTATTCGTGTACAGTTTTATACCATTAAATTAATTCCTTCTTGATTTATACACTGGAAAGGAAAGAATCAGATGAAATTTAAAATTGGGCTATATGGAAAGTAGGCGTGGTTGCAGTCCGATTTCGCCCCTTTTAGAACTGTTACTTGGAATGTGAAATTAATATTCTATACTGATATTGGTCGGGCAGGTCCCGAGATATGTGATTTCACCTTAAAGTTGACGGTGACGTGCCCATCGTCCACTTTTTATCCCAGCTTATTAAGGGGGGAGCCTGCTTTAGAGACTTAAAAAATTCGATTTTTTTGAGGACTTTTTTGGGAGGGAAAGAAATAATTGATTAATATACATACATTTTTTTGATACGAAATCTTTGATATTCTGCCTTTGGGAAGCAATTGCCCAATGCATCTCGCAAGTGCATTTGTCGGACGGCGGGCAGGATGCAGGTCACAATTTCTGTCGGAAAAAAAAATTCAAAGAGATTCATATTTGTTAATAATTTATCTTCTAGTTAAACTAAAAAAGTTCCAAAAAAAATTGTAAAATTTTAATTTTTTTTTTTTAATTGAAAAATAAGTGGTTTTCGATCAAAAAAATTTGACTTTATGCTGTTTCAAAAAATATGTTAAAACTTGACTTTGCTTATTTTTTCTTTAGTTTAAATAGAAGATAATTTAATACCAAAGATAATAAACGTTGCCCCAATTCCATACGACGTTTAGATTTTTTTTATCCTGCCCGCCAATTAAGAAAAATCGTAAAAATGAAAAACCGAGAAAACGCGCGTCAAAGTTTTCACTTCCTGTCCAAGCGCTCATATATCTGCTCGGTCTGCTCGGCTCGGTCACTATTTCCCTTCTAGCTTCGAAAATATTCCGAATTCCCATCTATAACTTTGGGGACATATTCTTAGATTATTTTTAAAGAGATTTTAGCAAAACAAAAAATCGATTTTTTTAAACTTCTAAAGCAGGCTCCCCCTTAAGCTTTCTCATACCATCCCGGGTGTAAAATTATATGTCTCTGTCGTATTTATTTATTAACTTATCGAACTTTTAGTAGTTTTTAACAGTAACACGCTTCCTGGTTTTGTGGTCGTGGCAGGAGCCCGATACCGCCCATCTGCAATACCATCTTACGATGTCTGAAAACAGAAGTACTAAATTTCACTAATATATCTCAAGTTTTACTCAATCTAACCCGATTACAACAAAAAACCGTTACAAGAGTATAAACATATGAGTACTTTCTGGCGTAGCCGGTTAGTAAAGGTGCCGAATGTTTCTGACAGGTCAAATTAGACAAAAGTCGCTAAGCGTTATGAGTTGTCCAGTTCCTTATGCTAGATGCAAGGAATCCTGAAGGAATTATATATCGGTGAAAAGACATATTAGACCCGCACTTTTTAAATAATGATAGACTAATGTTTTAAGGTAAGGTGTTGATAGACATTAGAATGTGAAATTAGTTAAAAATATTGTAAATTTGATATGTGTGTGTATAAACCTTGATCATTAAACGTTTTGAAGACCATTTAACTTCGACATATGTATGTATGTGCATACATCCAAAGCAAATATAGAAATTCAAAGGCAATTGTCAGATAATTTAACAACGTCCACCACAATTAGAAAGCTTTCTGTCTAAACATGTAACTATAAGGTAAGAATAAATAATAAATACATACATTTCTTTAGTCTTACATTCTTGTTATTAAAAAATGGGCAATCCGGAAGTAACAAGTGAGCGAGCAACAAGTGCTATTGAAAACCCATGTTAACCTTGTCAAAGTAATTGCAAAAAAAGAAACTACACCAACCAGCTGAGTGACAACCCACCATTCCTGAACGCATTTGTAAGTATGAGTATGCACCTTTCTCCAACAATTCGACACTTCTTAATTGTCTCAACTTGTATTAATGCGCTTTAACATTCTTTATCACGCTTATGCCAACAGAAATGTTCTTTCCTCCTTATACCTCCACGATAATTTTTGATTATTTACTCTTAGCGATGAGCACTGCTGTGACTAGAATCAATATTTATGGGTAATAAGATACATAGTTGCACTACTAATATTTAATAACTCACATTGATGTTCTCACGTCTGTTATTTTTGTAAAAAAACATGAAATTTTCAAGGATGCATTTTAATAGTTTGCACCGATTTACTATTGTATATTTCATAAATCTACTCATATAGTTGAGCCACAAACAAATACATTTTACACAGCTTCGGCCATTTTATTAAAGCCCGTAGCACTTTCGAAATTCTGGTGGTAATGTTGCGCATATACATATGTACATATGTATAATTAATTCAAGTTGTCAGTTTCGATGCCAAAGTGAAACTAACTTTCTACATGTATTCTCATTAACTGTTATTCTCCCAGCTATAAGCTTTATTCTCAATAATAAGATGTGTGAACCTTTTTGAAAGCTTTCTGGCCTGTCTTCTTCCAACCCTTCAGAAAAGCTTTGATACCTATGAGCTGTTTATGAGCTTAATGTAAATAAACGTTAAGGCCCGGTTACACCAAGAAAGTTCAATGTATACAAATTTTGTACACTTACTTATATGGCGTACAATGGTTTGGACGAATGAATAACTTCTTTTAAATAGATGTCCTTGGAGGCAATATTAATATATAATTAAAACTATTTATAAGTAAATCAATTATGCTAGTTAACGCCACCAATAGCTAACGGCACTTATGCCAAAAATAAACAATAATTATTTTTTACGATTATAATCATACAAATTCAATTTTAAACGAATGAGTCAAATATGTTATTGACACATCCCCAATTAGGAAGCGGCCATAAACTACAAGGTGCGTTCCAAAGTAAACAGAACTTTTTGACTAGACTGGTGCGTTAGAATCTGCTATCTTTATCGATTGTCCAGTGAGAATTTCATAACATTTCTTTGGATATGTTTGTGTTATCGGTGCGAAAATGAGCTTCGAACAAGGAGCCAAGATTGAATTTTGTTTTAAAATTGATGAAACGTTTACCGAAACGTTTCAATTGATGAAACAAGTTTATGGCGATGATTGCCTATGCAGAATGCACGAGTGGTTTCAACGTTTTCAAAGTTGTCGAGGACATAAATGACGATCAACATGTGGGCCAATCAAAATCGGTGATCACCGGAAATTCCATTGAAACTATGGGTGAATTCATCAAAAATCAGCCGAAATCATCTTTGAAATTCATGGAAATGGAATTGAATATCTTCAAAACATCGATTTATCGCATTTTGACCGAACATTTGGGCTTACGAAAGATTTGTGCACGGTTTGTTCCGCACAAATTGACTGACGACCAAAAATTGCTCAGAATCTAGCATTCGAAGGACGATTATTTGACCAAAAATCACATTTTAACCATTAACCACTCACCGTTTCCACCTGATATGGCACCGTGCTACTTCTTCCTTTTCGGAAAAATACATTTGCCCATAAAAGGAAAGCGTTATGCAGACGTAAAAGCCATTCAAAAGGCTTGCACCGGCATACTGGCGGCCATACCGGCCAACGAGCTAAAACACTCGTTCGACATGCTTTTGGACCGTGCAAAAAGCTGTATTGAAGCAGAAGGAGACTATTTTGAATAAAAAAAATTGATTTTGAAGAAAAAAACCATTTGTTCTGTTTTTTTAAGTCCTGTTTACTTTGGAACACACCTTGTATAACTTATGGCACGCTTTAAGTAGAATTAGACAGCACATCATCTAACGTCTAAGCTCTGCACTTCTTAGAATGTAAGATAAAACTTTGTATCTAGGCTTAAGATATCAATTGTATAAATATAATTGTATAAATATAAGTGATATCATATCTTTCGGAATCTTTTTAAAAACCACCCCGCGTTCGCGAAAAACATAATTTGCATGGTATACGTAAAACACACTCGTTGGTTCAACTAGAGAAGATAAAGATATAGAGAAGGTGCAAATTGCATTTTGTATTATGCTCGATTGGGCGGCTAACAGAGCTGAAAAACTTAAAGTAAGGAATTCACCATGTTTGCTGCTATTTAGCAGAAATGATCACATTCTCTGGCAGAAATATGCATATGTAAAACGACTTGTTTCACGCGAGAATGAATAAAGAGAAATGCTTTGAAGAAAAAATATAAAAAGTCACATATGTACATATGCGTGATTATTTTGTATTATATTGTCGATTTTATTTTTGGAAAATGGTAAAAAATTTTTTACACCAATTAGATAAAAAATAATCTTAGATATAAAACCGAATCGCAAAATGTGTTGCTAAGCGCATAACTCAACAACGCCTGGACCAATCTTGCCAATTCTTTTTTAAAATGTTCTTTGAGGTTCAAGGACAAGGATCTTTTTCCCATACAAACGTTATATAAAAATCTTACATATATATACATCTTATGTATAAAAATGAAACCGTTTTCGTTGTCACGGCATCACGCGTGAATGGCTGAACCGATTTGGCCGATTTGGCTGATTGTTTTGTTGTTAGGAGAAGGTTCTTATGTAAGAAAAAATTACGAAAGTTGCCGGAAAACCCCTAAAAACAGCCCTTTTCTTTTTCCCATACAAACGTTTTATTTTGTACATATATACATACATATGTACATATGTAAGTAAAATGATTGTTTGTGTGTTAGTAACGCTAACGCTCGAGAACGGCGGAACCAATCCCCATGACATCAGAAGTTGTTCGCTGTGGATCTGGAAAGGGTTAGATATAAAAAAACCATATACTTTTCATAAGGAAAAGTCGAAAAATTGGAAATTTCCAAAAAGTGACTTTTCATACAATTATTTTTTGTTTTGTTTTTCAATATTTTGATTTGTAAATTATTTGAATCGTTCAATTTCGGTCGCTTGCTTTTTTATTCCGGCTATTTAAAAGAAAAATTATTTAAAATTATTCAGTGAAAACTTTATATGTGTTTCAACCGAAGTGATCAATTACAGATTGAAATTTGTTACGAAGCAACGAAGACATCGCGCTAATATCGGTCGGCGTTCTTTTTGCCATCAACGTATGGCAGCCCAAGACACATGAACTACATGAGACTCCCAGCATGCGATGACATATGTGTGGAATTATGGATCGCTGTCAATCAGCAAGCGATCATCACGATAATACAGCAAGACTTTTCCAACAACAGCTACGATGCTTGATTGACTTTATCTTGAAGCAACGTATGTATATACAAGTATGGTGCAGTCAGATGCTGGATGTACTCTGTTGAGTTTCAAAAAAGAGGTTAGCCGCACGCACACATTCTTCTTTGAATGGTGGATGGTGGTTACAGCAGATCAAATTGATGAAATCATTTCTGCGGAAATTCCTCATGCGGAGAAAGATCCATTATTCTACGAAGTGATGAAAACCAATATGGTGCATGGACCTTGCGGACACCACAATCCCACTTGCAATAAATGCACGAAACACTATCCACGTGCTTTTCTTTCGGAAACGCAAACTGGAAATGATGGATATCCACTCTATCGTCGTAGCTCAACAGACGACAATGGCAGGACATTTACCATTCAACTTAGAGTAGTAATTAACATTCAAAACTCATGCCAATGTTTGATATTGTAGTTTGGTGAAATCGACTTTTCCGACTGTTGTGCGTTTCGCAGTTCATTTGGAGAATGGCTAAAGAGTGTTTTTCCATCCAGAGAATACAGTACAGCCAGCGGAAACACTTCCAACAACAAAATTTACATTGACGAGTTTTTTCTCAACTTGCGTCAGTGATTCGTTTGTGAGAACATTGCTCTATTTGGAAATGCCTTGATATTATGCATGGAATGCATCGCCGAAGAAATAGGTACGCAGAAAGCAAGGCCAACCAATAGATTGACATCCAGGTGTGTTCTCAACTAATTCCTTAGGACGAATTTACATAATCCACCCGAAAAACTACGATTGATAATAGTACCTTCGGTTGCTATTAATAAATGTACGTCGTTCAGTTTGATTTGAGTCATTGCGCACACTTTTCGCTATGGTTATTTCGACATATCAGCCTTCAAATCCGCGTCAATTATGGAACACGAACAGAAGTACATTGCCGAAGACATTTTACATCGTATTCGTTAAGAATTGGAAATAGGCAAATTTCGGTTCCAGTGGTTTGATATCAATTCCACCTCCCTTTTGTCAATTCACTTCAACGAAATATGAACTCATCACGAATGTTTATGCCAAATTGGCCAAATTATCGTAACTACGATTGCATGGGTGCGCGCCAATTATACGTGGCGTTTTCCCGAGTTGGAAAACCATCTTCTCTGTACATTTACGCACCGGAATAGAAACCAAAAAATGTTGCTTATCAAAATAAGATAATAATGATTTTTAACACAACGTAAATTCAACTTTTTTTTATTTCAAAACACATAATTTCACCCAGAACAAAGCATGCGTTGTCACGGCATCACGCGTGAATGGCTGAACCGATTTGGCTGATTTTTTTTTTGTAGTTTTCTAATACTCTGTACAAGGTTCTTGTGGAAAAAAATATTAAAAAAATCTCTCAGACAGATTGAAAAATATACATTTCATTTTGCATATTTTAAAAAACGCGCGTAACGAATGTAATCGTAATTCAATTTAAATGTCAACGTCATTGAATTAAAAAAAAAAATTGTGGTAATCTGTTTTCATGTAAATTTTATTAAGTTTTTGATAAAGTTCGTTTTGTTTTGAAGACTAAGAAGTTTTTTGTTTGCTAATAAGTGTTTATTAATCACGGTAAGTTAAATTCACCTTATATCGATTTTTGGTAACTTTTGCTGACTACACAATATTACAATTTGGTATACCTGGTTAAACAGAAAAAATATGAGATCATTTTATTTTCAGTTGGATTTTCGTTTTTAACAATGCCACCAACCAGACGTACAAACTTAGGCCGCAGAATTTGAAATACGGCAAGTCAAAGAAATATAAGAACAAATCAAAGAAATGAACTACAAAGAAATCAAAATCAACAAAGAAATGTTGTGTTTAATCCCCACAGAGCTACATTCTGTTATAATGTGGCAATTGATTACAGTTCAGAGATGGAAAGATGGGTGGAGATCGACGTCAGATTGTCGAGTATGGTGTTAAGCTATGTACTCGACAATCCGGCGGGTCCTCACCCGGAGTTGGACTCCTCTGAGACCCTCAGGGGCTACAGGGTCATCAAGTGCGCGGACCAGGTCTCCCTGGATTTCCTGACGGGTAGTGTTGCTAAAATCAGCAACGCCTTTGTAGGCCTCCAATTGAGGCTTATACCCGCCAGGGACAATCCAAAGAGACCTCGTGCTCGCATTTGGTTACCCCCACTAGAGGAGCCAGGCGAAAAACTCCTGCGGTGTATCAAGCTGCAGAACAAATCTATACCTGGTATAGATGAGTGGCAGGTGATAAAGGAGGAAAAACCAAATAAAGCCAGCAGACCAATACTAGTGGCCATTTGCGAAGAGTCCATTGAGGCTCTCAAGAAGACTGACTATAAAATCAGCTTCGGAATTCGCAAGGCCAGGTTGAAAATCTTCCAAGGCGACAAAGCGGCTGACGAAGACGACACGGAAGAGGTCGACGACGCCAGCCAGTTGCTAAGGAAAGTGGGCATCGAAAAACCCGAGATGCCCAATAACAACCTTAGATGCGTACAGATAAACCTGCAGCACTCGAAGAGTGCTACAGCGAATCTGATAACCCTTATGAACGATGGGAGCATCGACATCAGCCTAATACAGGAGCCCTGGGTCAAAGAAGACACCATTAAAGGGCTAAACAGCAGCAACTATAACCTGCTTTACACACGGAACAAAGGTAAACCTAGGGCATGCATTCTTATCAATAAAAGTATAAATGCATTTCTTTGTCCTAATTACAGCACAGCAGATATCATAGTGGTAAAGGTGGAACAGAAGGAAAAGCCCTTCTTCTTAGTCTCGGCCTACTTGGCCCATGACGATGATATACCACCGACCCCGCTCACCAGACTAGTAGAGGAAAATAGGAAAGAGGATGTCCTAATAGGGTTTGATGCAAACGCAAGGCACACCGTATGGGGTAGCTCCAGCATAAACACCAGAGGTGAGTCACTCTTGCAGTATATTCTAAATAGTAATCTAAGCATATGCAACAAGGGCGATAAGCCAACTTTTATTTTTCCAAGCTCTGATAGGTTTCCGGGGTAGGAGGAAGTGCTTGACCTCACGCTATCAACAGACACAAACAGTCTCGTTGTGGATAACTGGAGGGTATCCGATGAGCCTTCCATGTCGGATCACTCCTGGATACTCTTCAGCATCCGCGGGAGGTACAGTGCTCCTCTCACATACCGAAACCCTAGAAGAACAGCTTGGGAAAAATATACCAGAATAGCAACAAAATGCCTCGAAAAGGGAGGCAATAAGAGTATCAGAAATCCTCAAGAACTAGATTCAGAAGTAGAGAAGTTGGAAAAAATCTCAACCACAACTTTCAATAAATCTACTCCGCTAACAGTTATGAAAAAGAGAAAGTCTCCCCCTTGGTGGAACAGTGAACTCAAGAATTTGAGAACACAACTAAGGAAAGCTTTCAATGAGAGTTTTAGAACCAAAATATGGCAGCCATATAAAGATATTATGAAAAGATACAAAAAAGCAGTCAGGAAAGCAAAAAACGACTCTTGGCGATCTTTCTGCACATCGATAGAAAGTTGCAGAGAAACCTCTAGGCTGAGCAAAATGCTATCCAAAGATCATATTAACGCTGCCTACATTAGGACGGAGGGAAGTTATTGGACCTCCTCGGCAAAAGAGTCTCTGGAGGTACTAATTACAACACACTTCCCCGGGAGTCAGCAAACACCTTCAACGAGGGTTCAACCAGATTATAAGGCCAAATAATAGACAAAAGCAAAATCAAGTATGCCATAAATAGTTTTGCACCATTTAAAGCGGCAGGTCCTGACGGGATTATGCCCATAATGTTGCAAAAACTGGTAGAACCGATGGTTCAAAGACTTGAAAATATATACAAAGCTAGCATTATATTATCCTACATCCCAAGAAGTTGGAAAAGAAGTAAAGTTGTGTTCCTTCCAAAACCCGGCAGAAGAACACACGAAAATGCCAAGGACTTTAGACCTATAAGCCTTACTTCCTTTATGCTGAAGGTACTGGAAAGACTAATAGATCTACACGTAAGAACAATAATGGCGGAGAAGTTATCGAAGTCCCAACATGCGTACATGAAGGCCGATCAACCGAAACCGCCCTTCACGAGGTGATAAGCGTAATTGAAAAATCACTGCACCACAAACAATACACCATGGCTGCTTTTCTAGACATAGAGGGCGCCTTCAATAACATAGAAGTAAATGCGATAATTAACTCTCTGGCACATGGTCTCATAGATGACACTGTGTGCAGATGGATACTATCGATGCTTGAGAATAGGAAGATTATAGCTTCAAACGGCGCTGCAACACAAACAAGCTATGTGAGTAGAGGGACGCCTCAAGGAGGGGTCCTCTCTCCGCTCCTATGGGTTGTAACGCTGAACGAAATACTCCTCCAACTAAACGGTGGAGGAGTGAAAGCAGTGGCGTATGCAGACGATATAGTGTTGTTGGTTTCAGGCATGTTCCCTTCAACAGTCAGCGAGATTATGGAAAGAGCACTTCGAAGGTTAAACCTATGGGCTAAAAACAATGGACTAGGAGTTAACCCGAACAAAACAGAACTGATGCTATTCACAAGCAAAATCAAAATTCCTCAGTTTCAACTTCCGGTACTAAACGGTACAATACTCACTCTATCCCCCACAGCTAAATACTTGGGGGTGGAGATTGACATCAAATTGTCCTGGAAAATAAATATAGAAAAAAGAATAAACAAAGCATACATGGCTTACTATACTTGTAAGAGAATCGTCAACAAGAATTGGGGCCTCAAACCAAGTATAGTCAAGTGGATGCATACGGCGGTCATAAGACCTATACTTACATATGGAGCTTTGGTATGGTGGCCAGCGCTAAACAAGCAATACAATATTAAAAAATTAAATGGTATACAAAGAGCAGCATGTGCGGGTGTTACTGGGGCAATCAGGTCATGTCCGACTGATGCGCTCAACGTGATCCTGCACCAACTACCAATGGACATTTTTATTCAAAAAACAGCAGCTATTGCGGCGGCAAGAATAAAAGAATTGGGAGGTTGGAACCAGCAGAACTATGGACATAGTGTAATCCTAAACAAGCTCACCATTAATAAATCAGACTACATTCTCCCAAAGCTGGATTTCAATAGATACTTCCAGGTAAGGATACCATCTAGACGAGAATGGAGAAGAGGCTCAATAGAAGAGGAGGATACCATCTCAGTCTATACCGACGGGTCCAAAATGGAGTGTGGAGTAGGCACGGGGGTATTCTCCTCTGATCTTGGCATATCTCTCTCTATACGTCTACCGAACTCGGCTAGCATCTTCTAAGCATAAGTACTAGGCAAAGAAAAAGCCTGCGAAGCTCTATTAGAAAAGCACGGGAATATAAACAAAGCAACTATATTTACGGATAGCCAGGCGGCGCTCCTGGCCTTGTCTTCACCCATGACAAACTCCAGCACAGTACACAACTGCAAGAGAGCACTAAGCGCAATAAAAGACAAGCTCCAACTAAACTTGAACTGGGTTCTCGGCCACAGGAACATTTTCGGTAACGAAAAAGCAGACGAGTTGGCAAAGGCAGGAGCTTTCCTCAACGAATCCGAGGCGGAGATAATACCAAGTCCGCTAGGATCAATCAAAGGAGAGATCAATAGACAATTTCAACAAATTGAAAATAACAGGTGGAAAAACATCACGAAATGCGTCATAACTAAACAATTATGGCCGACATATGACAGGAAAAGAACCAACGGCTTACTAAATAGGTCAAGGAAAAGTATTTACAGAGTAACAGCTACCACAACAGGGCACTGGCCATTTGGGGAACACGCATCCAAAATGGGTATGCCCTACAACGACATCTGCCGTGGCTGCGGAGTAGCAGGGAACAAGGAAACAATCTTCCACTTTCTCTGCGAATGCCCAGCTCTAGCACAGATCCGACACAAAACACTTGGAATCCATCTAGCACCAAACCTTGAATGGATTTCCACTAAAAGTATATCGGACATAAGTAGTTTCATCGAAACCTCAAAATGGTTTGAAAGAGAATGTGAAACGTAATAGCAGATACAGGAGGTTCTACGAACAGTGCATCAAAATGGCACATCAAGTGTTAATTGAGCCCGATAGGGCGGCACTCCTACCTACCTACCTACAGTTCAGAGAAAATTGTTGCTATTGGACCAATGAATATTGTATGTCCACATTGCAATGCATTGAAATTCAAAAATGAAGCCCCTGGATTGTGTTGCGCCAGCGGCCAAGTCAAATTGACGTCATTGGTACCACCACCAGAGCCACTACATTCATTGGTTTCCGGAAATGGGCCAGAAGTCGATCAGCGTTGCGCACACAACAACTCAGTGAAAAGATCCATTGTGGAACAACTTCAAACATTTTTCCATCAACACAATGAATTAGTTGCATTATTCACAACTGCATTAGACCGCATGCCATCAGATAATCATAAAATTGTCATCAGAGCCGATAAGGCGCCTGCAGGACAACATGCTGGACGTTTTAATGCGCCAACAATTGATGAAGTGGCTATTGTCGTCGTGGGAGAAAATTTAGAAAACCGAGACATTGTTTTACTTCGACGGAACGATCAACTTCAGCGTGTATCTGAAACACATCGATCATATGATGCCTTACAATATCCTATTCTATTTTGGCAAGGTGAAGACGGCTATCATTTTTCAAATAAGATGATAAATCCAGTTACAGGTAAATTAATTAACAATATATGTTTACCACATTAAAATATATGTTTACTAACTTAAAATTTATATTATCAAATTAATAACAAAAAAAATTGTTTATAGGTGCTGAAACGAACAAAAAAGTTAGTTCAATGAATTATTATTCATACAGACTGATGGTTCGGGAAAATGAGGACAATCACATCTTAAAGTGTCGGCGTCTATTTTACCAATATGCTGTGGATATGTATGTGAAAATTGAAACTGAACGATTGACAAAACTCCGTTCCGAGGAATATATTCATCTTCGGGATGCCATTAATGCTGATGGAAACGCACAGAATGTTGGCAGAACAACTATTCTCCCAGCAGCATACGTCGGAAGCCCGCGACATATGCATGAACATGCTCAAGATGCTATGTCCTATGTACGACATTATGGCACACCAGATTTGTTTATCACATTCACATGCAATCCAAAGTGGACAGAAATTCAATAAGAATTATTTACTAGCCAATCACCTATCACGATATCACTGCAAGGGTATTCAAAATGAAATTAAAATCACTCATGGATTTTATTGTTAAGCATCGCGTGTTCGGCGAGACGCGCTGTTGGATGTATTCAATTGAGTGGCAAAAACGCGGATTGCCACATGCACATATCCTCATTTGGTTGGTTGAGAGGATAAGACCGAATGAAATTGATAATGTGATATCAGCAGAAATTCCCGATAATAATGAAGACCCACTGTTACATGAGGTTATTACAAAAAATATGATACATGGTCCATGTGGAATATTAAATCCAATTTCTCCGTGTATGGTTGAAGGAAAATGTTCAAAACGCTACCCAAGACAATTAGTAACAGAAACTATTACTGGAAATGATGGATATCCACTTTATCGCCGCCGATCCATTGATGACAATGGAAAGTCAAAGTAAATCGACAGGACATTGAAGTTGATAATCGTTGGGTTGTTCCGTTTTCACCATTACTCTGCAAGGCATATAAATAACACATAAACGTCGAATTTTGCCATTCCGTAAAATGGCTGTCTTCGGAGTTGCTGCCGAAAATTCAAATGATGAAGTCACTCAATATTAAATGGGCCGCTATGTTAGTAGTAACGAAGGCATGTGGCGTATATTTTCGTTTCCAATACATGAACGACATCCTACTGTTGTTCACTTGGCCGTACATTTGGAAAATCGTCATTCGTCAAATGCTAAACAAATACGAACATTATTTTCTATAATTTTGTCTACATGCTTCCCATCAGCACCGACTGATTTATGGCATAAATACAAAGATCATATAGCGGAAGATATATTCTATCAGATGCGTCTTAGAACATCGAATGCAGATTTGCAAATGAACGAAGAAATTCACAATGAAGCATTAATTTTAATTGAGGACATGTGCTTGATGCTTACCAACAATGTATTAATACAAATAGGAATGATAGGACCCAATCGTCCAATGTTCGACTCATTTGATCAAGAATTGAGACGCGAAGCCCAATACGATTCCGAAACATTACGAGAAATGGTTGATAGAACAGTTCCCCTTTTAAATCAACAACAAAAATATGCTTACGATACGCTCATGAAAGTAGTGTTATCATTGATTTTGGCAACAATTCGGTCGCAAAATGGAATTGCACTAGCCCTAGCTTCATCAGGTATTGCAGCTACGTTGTTGGAAGGCGGTCGAACAGCTCATTCAATTCTCAAGCTGCCGTTAAACCTTCAAATTAATGAAACTCCAGCTTGCAACCTTTCGAGGAATTCTGCGATTGCCAAAGTGCTGCAGCAAACAAGACTGATAATTTGGGATGAATGTACGATGGCACACAAAAAATCTTTGGAGGCATTAGATCGCTTGATGCAAGATTTACGAAATAACAAAAGCCGGTTTGGTGGTGCAATGATACTATTGGCAGGTGATTTTCGACAAATATTGCCAGTTGTTCCACGCTCAACGCCAGCTGATGAACTGAATGCCTGTTTGAAGTCGTCCATTTTATGGAAATACATTAAAACACTTAAATTAAGTATAAACATGAGAGTCGAATTACAGGAAGACCAGTTTGGAGAAGTGTTTTCCAAACAACTGCTCGATATTGGTAATGGTATTATTGCTGTTGATGCATCACCTGGATACATTACCTTCCCTACCAACTTTTGTAACTTTTGTGAATCAAAGACCGAACTCATGGAGATGGTTTTCCCAAACATTGCTCAAAATTACGTAAATCACATTTGGTTAAGCGAACGTGTTATATTGGCCGCAAAAAATGTTGATGTGAATGAAATGAATTTTCATATTCAAGAGAAAATAGCTGGCGAATTGAAGAATTACAAATCAGTTGATTCCATTACTAATGAAGATAAAGTTGTCAATTATCAAACAGAATTTTTAAATTCGCTGAAATTGCCCGGCTTACCACCTCATAATCTGCAATTAAAAATCGGATAAGTAATTATTATGTTACGGAACATAAACCCGACACGTCTGTGTAATGGTACCCGGCTTGCGGTGAAGAAATTATTGAACAACGTCATCGAAGCCACAATTTTGAAAGGGAAGTACAAAGGCGAAGATGTTTACTTCAAAATGCCAAGTTGTTCAATAGCGATTTGTAAAAATATAAGTGAAATTATGGAACCCTATGGAATAAACGCTATTATGAAAATATATATATTTTTTTCATTTAATAAAATTAGTAAAGTCCTCCTCAGGTATGGCGAGACCAGGGAAATAGGGATTCATTTATCTACATACTTATGTATATATATAAATATTCCAAAAATTGACTTTTTTCATACAATTCTTTTTTCTATTGTTTTTCGATATTTTGATTTGTAAATTATTTGAATCGTTCAATTTCGGTCGTTTGCTCTTTTATTCCGGCTTTAAAAAAAAATTGAGAATTATTCAGTGAAAACTTTAGGTGTGTTTCAAACGAAGTGATCAATTATAGATTGAAATTTGTTACGAAGCCACGAAGAGGTCCCGCTAATATCGGTCGGTGTTCTTTTAACTAGCCATTAACGCCAAGGCACATGAACGAGTACTCCCAGGATGCGATGCCTTACGTGTGGAATTATAGATCGGGGTCAATCAGCAAGCGATCGTCACGTTGTCACAGCACGACTTTTCAAACAGCAGTTACGATGTTCTTCTTTGGATGGTGGATAGTGGTTCCACCAGATCAAATTGATGAAATCATTTCTGCGGAAATTCCTGATGCAGAGAAAGGTCCAGTATTAAACGAAGTGATGAAAACCAATATGGTTCATGGACCTTGCCGACACCACAATCCCACTTCGGTTTGTATGTCTAACAATAAATGCACGAAACACTATCCACTTGCCTTTCTTTCGGAATCGCAAACTGGAAATGATGAATATCCACTCTATCGTCGTAGATCATCAGACGACCATACAACTTAGAGTAGTGAATATCGAAGTTGACAACATATGGATCGTACTTTATTCGCCACTGTTGTCTAATTCACATTCAAATCTCATGTCAATGTTTGATATTGTAGTTTGGTGAAATCGATCAAATATGTTTGCAAGTAAGTCACCAAAGGATGCAACATGGCGGTTATTGGTCTTGAACGATACGGTCGAACAATAAAGCGCTTTGTAGGATAATTACTTTTGCAATTCATGGACGTTTTCCTACTGTTGTGCGTCTCGCACTTAATTTGGAGAATGGCCAAAGAGTGTACTTCAACCCAGAGAATATAGTGCAGCCAGTGGAAACACCGCCAGCAACAAAATTACGCAGAAAGGAAGGCCAACCAGTAGATTGACATCCAGGTGTGTTCTGAAATAATGCATTTCGATGAATTTACATAATCCACCGGAAAAACGACCTTCCGACTGTAAATGGTACGGTGTGTACAATTTTTTTAGAAGCAAGCCAGCAAAATATGTACGATGCGGTGCAAATGAAGTTCGCACACTTTTCGGGAAGATCATTTCGACATATAACCTTCAAATCCGCTTCAATTATGGTATACGAACAAAAATTACATTGTCGAAGACATTTTATATCGTATTCGCTAAGAATTGGAAATGTGTCAATTCTGGTTGATACTTCCGGCGGTTTGATATCAATTCCATCTGCCATTTATCAATTCATGATAGATAAACTCATAAAGAAAATTCGGACATTGGCCAAATTATCGTAACTACGATTTCTTGAGTGCACGCACAATTTTAGCTGCCAAAAATACCGATGTTGTTGACTTAAACTGGAAGATTTAAAGTCAAATTCCGGGAGACTTGCGCTCATACAAATCGATCGATCGTCTTGACAATGAGACGAAGCCGCGAATTATCAAGTGGAATTTCTAAGTGCTTTGGAGAGGCTTGGTATGACACCGCATTATTTGCGTCTCAACGCATTCCGTTTCCAGTGAAAATTTCATTTGAGATGAGAATCAATAGGACACAAGGATAGTCGCTAGAAGTGTGTGGCATAAATTTGGAAATGCTATGTTTTTCACACGGCCGGATATACATACGTGGCGTGCTCACGATTTGGAAAACCATCTTCTCTGTACATTTACGCACCGAAACAGAAACCAAAAAATATTGTTTATCAAGCTTCGTTACATTGAAAAAATTTGGAAACATTGAAAATAAATGATTTTCAACACAATATAAATTCAACTTTCTTTTCATTTCTAAACACATAATTTCAGGCAGGACAACGGCTGCCGGGTCAGCTAGTACAAAATAAAATAGTTTATATGTTCAATATATAAATGTATTTTTTTATCATATGTACTTCCAGGTGCTGATACACACAAAAAAGTCAGTGCCATGAATTATTATGCATACAGACTCATGATCCGTGAAGGTGAAGTAAATCACATTTTGATGTGTCAACGGCTCTTTCATCAGTATGCAGTGGACATGTACGTCAAAATTGAGACTGAAAGATTGACATACATCCGTCTTAACCAACAGCAGCTTCGATCTGAAGAGTACATTATCTTCGCGATGCAATCAATGCTGACGGCAATGTAAATAATGTAGGAAGAATGACAATTTTACCGTCTTACATCGGAAGCCCGCGCCACATGCACGAGTACGCTCAAGATGCGATGTCTTATGTTCGAAAGTATGGCCGTCCAGACCTATTTATTACATTCACCTGTAACCCGCAATGGATTGAAATAAAAAAAGAACTGCTACACAACCAAACACCACTTGATAGGCATGACATCACAGCCAGAGTTTACAAGCAAAAATTAAAATCTTTAATGAATTTCATTACAAAGCATCGTGTGTATGGCCAAGTACGTTGTTGGATGTACTCTGTTGAGTGGCAAAAGCGTGGTTTGCCACATGCTCACATATTAGTCTGGTTGGTTGACAAAATAAGGCCAGGAGAAATTGATTCCATTATTTCAGCCGAAATTCCTGATGAAACGGTTGACCCAAAATTGCATACGATAGTAACTAAACACATGATACATGGACCTTGCGGTGTTTTCAACAACAGCTCACCCTATATGATCGACGGCAAGTGCTCCAAACGGTACCCGAGAAACTTGCTTGCTGAAACCATATCGGGAATCGATGGTTACCCATTGTATCGTCGGCGATCAGTTGAGGACGGTGGACGATCTGTATATAATAAAGTACATATGTAAATATGTTAACAAAGGTAGCGACATGGCCATGTTCGCAGTAACAAACACAAATGATGAAGTGTCTCACTATCAGATGGGTCGCTATGTAAGCAGCAGCAATTCATGAAAGACATCCCACTGTATTGCATTTGGCAGTTCATTTAGAAAATGGACAACGAGTGTATTTCAACCCAAACAACGCTGTGGATAGAGCGGCACGTCCACCTGTGACCACATTGACAGGTTTCTTCTCAATTTGTGCAACTGATCAATTCGCTCGCACTTTGCTGTATGCTGATATGCCGCGCTACTACACATGGAACGCATCATCAAAGTCTTTTCAGCGTCGTAAACAAGGAACACCACTTGAAGGATATGAAAATGTATTTGCCACAGATGCTATAGGCCGTATATATACAGTACATCCTAATAACGAACAGTTGATGGACATCTGTGTGCGACTTACCGTGAGGCGTGTCAATTATTACGGTTGCTTGAAAACGATTCGCATTGGGATGATACGCTCAAGGATTCCGTGATATCTTCATCGCTGCATCAAATTCGCTCACTGTTTGCGATTATAATATCGACATGTTTCCCCTCAAATCCGAATGATTTGTGGATGAAATATAGGGATGACATGTCTGGGGATGTGTTGCATCGCGTGCGTTGTGAAACTTTGAATCCTACATTTGAAATTACGGCAGAGATTTACAATGACACATTGCTCATAATAGAAGATATGTGTTTGTTAATGGCAAATAAAGTATTGTCGTGTTTGGGCCTGACAGCACCCAATCGTGCTATGCAAGATGCATTAACCATGAGTTGCAAAGAGAACTCCAGTACGATAGTCAAGCTATGACCGAAGCAGTTCGCACAACTGTTCCGCAATTGAACGAAGAACAAAGGATTGCGTACGATCGTTTAACACAAGCTGTAAACAGTGGGTCTGGGGGGATTTACTTTCTTGATTCTCCTGGGGGTACTGGGAAAACGTTCCTAATTTCATTGCTATTAGCAAAGATCCGATCGCAAAATAAGGTAGCCCTACCGTTGGCTTCATCTGGAATAGCAGCAACTTTATTAGAAGCCGGACGAACTGCACATTCAGCCTTAAAATTACCATTAAACATGCATATCAACGAAACGCCAGTTTGCAACATTGCCAAAAATAGCGCTATGGCGAAGACTCTCCAAGTATGCAAATTGATAATTTGGGACGAATGCACAATGGCCCACAAGAGGTCGCTGGAGGCACTAGATAGGACGTTAAAAGATTGACGTGATAACCAAAACATTTTTGGTGGAGCTATGATACTGTTGTCAGGTGATTTTCGTCAGACTCTTCCAGTAATTCCTCGATCGACTGTTGCTGACGAAATAAACGCATGTCTAAAATCATCAAATTTGTGGCGGCACGTAAAGACACTACAATTAACTACTAATATGCGAGTGTTTTTGCAACAAGATCAAACTGCGACTGTGTTTTCGAAGCAGTTGCTGGATATTGGCAATGGTAAGGTCGCAGTTGACAGCTCGACCGGATTAATGACTTTTCCCACAGATTTCTGTCACTTCACAGAATCGAAAAAGGAGCTTATTCAGCGTATTTTTCCGGACATTAAACAACAATATAATAACCACGATTGTTTAAGTGAACGAGCAATATTGGAGAGTTGTTTACGTACAAATCAGTTGACACGGCCACAAACCAGGATGACGTAGTCATCTATCCTACAGAATTTTTAAATTCATTGGACTTGCCTGGACTACCACCATATAATTTGAAATTAAAAGTAGGGTCTGTTGTCATCATGCTGCGTAATATTAATCAACCTCGACTTTGCAATGGAACGAGATTGGTTGTGAATCAATCATCGAAGCTAAAATAATCAAAGGAAAATACAAAGGAGAGGATGTCTCAATCCCACGAATACCTATGATTCCAACGGATTTGCTATTTGATTTTAAGAGGTTGCAATTTCCCGTGCGTCTGGCGTTTGCGATGACCATAAATAAATCACAAGGCCAATCGTTGCAAGTTTGCGGAATAAACTTAGAGTTTAGCTGTTTCGCACATGGACAATGACATGTCTGGCATGACACGTTGCGTGTTCGCGTGTCGGAAAACCAACATCCTTATTTATTTACGCACCGCAAAAAAAAACTAAAAATATTGTCTACCAGAAAGCACTATATTAATTAACTGTATATGATCATAACTGTGTTGTATTTAATTTAAGCAAAGATTTGTTTATCATGTTCACAGTCCAGAAAAGAGCACATCCAAGAAAATTTTAAATTTTTGTATATGAAGTGTATAAATATAAATAAATGACTTAATATGTACATATATAATATGTGCATTTGGATCCTTAATGTCAACGTGTATTAGTAACTCTTTATTTCCATCAACTTGGCTCCATCTACTTGGGAACCATTTGACTCGCCAGGAAGTACTAGGCGACTCGGACAAATCTGATTCGATCAGAACATTATCAATGTTGAGCTGCTGGTCTTCAATAACATCAATATCTACCAGAACATTCTTGATGTTGGGCTTTTGGCTGTCTTCAATAACTTGAATGTCCTGTATGTCTTCGGCCGATAAATTTAATTCACAGAATGTCTCCTCAGATGATGAAGATGGCATTGTAGAAACGTGTTTTGGTTTAGATAGCAGCTTTTGCTTTAATATATTTTTTGTACTTTTGCCCTGTTCACGCGTATTATTCGTTCTACATTCTTACCACACTGGTACAAAATCTGAAGGTAACAGCGATTATGTTATAATTTAATACAATCTGGACAATTATTATTTTTTTTCTGCCGTTGCATCCACTTTTTACAAAACGGACAATGCATTTTAAGGAGTTAAGGGATATATAGCTTCACTATAACTATATTATAGTTGTTTGAATTCTTTATTTTCTCGATGACAGATGTAGTTCTTCTTCTTTTCCTAACCATTGCCATCGTCAAAAAAAAAACGACAGATGTAGTTTGATAGTTATAGTGTAAATATTTGTCAGTATTCACTCAAAAAAATTTGTCTATGGTAAAATGTCACTTGAAATGTTAACGTCTCTTTGCTGTGCATCTATACTATAATTCTTTAATATTCCTAAAAATCTAAAAGCAGCAAATTTCAATAAAATTAAAAAAGTATTGTGTCTTGTGTTTGTGACTTACTAAATATGCCTCCAATAATTAGGCGGTGCGAAGTTCGCCGGGTCAGCTAGTACATATGTATATAAAAATGAATCGCAAAATGTGTTGCTAAGCGCATAACTCAACAACGCCTGGACCAATCTTGCCAATTCTTTTTTTAAAATATTCTTTGAGGTTCAAGGACAGCAAGAAAAATTCGAATAGTTGCCGGAAAACGCCTAAAAACAGCCCTTTTCTTTTTCCCATACAAACGTTATATAAAAATGAATGTTTGTTTGTTGGAAACGCTAAGAGAACGGCTGCACCAATCTTGATGAAATTTTCTGAAGTTGTTCGTTGTGGATCGGGGAAGGTTTAAAAATAAAAATATTTTTTATGAGGAAAAGTCGGAAAATTGGACAATTCCAAAAAGTAACCTTTTTCAATATAATTTTTTTTCAATTTTTGTTTGTTTTGCTTTTTATTATTTTGATTTGTAAATTATTTGAATCGTTCAATTTCGGCCGCTTGCTTTTTGATACCGGCTATTCAAAAGAAAAATTATTGAAAATTATTCAGTAAACACTTTATGTGTGTTTCACACAAACTGATCAATTACATATTGAAATTTGTTACGAAGCCACGAAGAGGTCGCGCTAATATCGGTCGGCGTTCTTTTCGTCACGATGTCACAGCACGACTTTTCAAACAACAGCTACAATGTTTGATGGACTTTATCTTGAAATGAAGGATGTATTCTGTTGAGTAGCAAAAAAGAGGTTTGCCGCACCCACACATTCTTCTTTGGATGGGGATGGTGGTGTAACCAATCAAATTGATGAAATCATATCCGCGAAAATGCCTGATCCAGAGATAGATCCAGAATTATACGAAGTGGTGAGTGGAAATGATGAATAGCCACTGTATCGGCGTCGCTCACCAGACAACAATGGCAGAACATATAGCATGCAACTTGGAGGCGTGAATATCGAAGTTGACAACACATGGATCGTACCATATTCGCCACTGTTGTCTACTGTCGTGAACTTTACTTACTTTTGCAATTCATGAAAGTTTTCCGACTGTTGTGCGCCTTGCGGTTCAATTTCATTTGAGGCATTGCATATTGTGAATGGTGCAGTGTGTGCAACTTTTTGAGAAGCATGCCAGCAATTGCAATTGCTGAAACATGATAATAACTAGAAACAAACGATGGACAATGCGGTAGCTACTTCGCATGCCACTGAAGTTCGCACACTTTTCGCGAAGATCATTTCGACATATCAGCCTTCAAATTCGCGTCAATTATGGGATACGAAAAAAATTACATGGCCGAAGAAATTTTACATCGTGTTCGCTAAGAATTGGAAATGGCCAAATTCCGGTTGATACTTCCAGTGCTTTGATATCAATTTCACCTGCCTTTTGTCAATTCACTTCTACGAAAGATTACCACATCACGAATGTTTATCGGAACATTGGCCAAATTACGATAATTATCGTAACTGCGATTGTTTGAGAGCACGCGCAACTTTAGTTTCCAAAATACCGATGTTAATGACTTAAACAGGAAGATTCAAAGTCAAATTGTGGAAGGTTTGCGCTCATACATATCATACAGTGGAATTTCTATATTCTTTAGAGAGGCTTGATATGCCGCATCATCATTTGCGTCTCAAAGTTGGATCTATCACTATTATACGTGGCGTGTTCACAAGTTGGAAACCCATCTTCTCTATACATTTACGCACCAGAACAGAAACCAAAAAATTTTGTTTATCAAGCTGCGCTGCATTAAAAAAATGTAGAAAAATTGCAAATAAATGATTTTCAACACAATAAAAATTCAACTTTCTTTTCATTTCAAAGCACATAATTTCACGCAGGACAACGGCTGCGGGGTCAACTAGTTTTAAATAAAAATATAAAAAATATTTTTTAATTAATTATTTTTTATTTTACTAAATTACATATATTTATTTTGACTACTAACTACTATGAAGATGTGCCAAATGAACTTAAATGTTAAAAAAAAATTAATGACCTTCACATACTTATGTATGCATATTCGCATTATTTCGTTATAATATCTATATTTGTATCAATAGAATTTCTATGGTATATACATACATACATACTACGTATGTATGTAAATTAAAAACTCTGTTTAGTTCAGTGGTCGGCACGAGAGGATCTGTAACTGTGTTGGTGAGCACGAAAACAAAGTAGCCCAGTGAGAAATTGGAATTAAAATTATGCAAATTTTATAAATAATGAAGAGTATAATGAAAATTAACAAAATGTCTTTTAAGGATATATTCCCTATTATCTTTAAAAGACTTGGAACACAAAAGGTATTGCATGGCACCAAAGGCATTTAGAATCATAAAATATTTCTCGCAGGGCATATTTGGTTTTGCGCTATAGCGTTACGTAATGTTAATTCGTTGCTGGCTCGACAACGACTGAACCATAGAGCGTAAGCGTACGTGTGAAGTTAGTTTGCACCAGAGAACGTAAATTTATAATATACGTTCTCTGCTTTTAAGTTCTCTGCTCTGTCTGTACGTTCTCTGCTTTATGAATTTATTTAGTTTCTAACCGTTGGTAGTGGACTCTGCTGAGTGGATAAATGTGGAACGCAATTAATCGCTGAGCTCGTAAATAAATAATCGACACATTGTCTCCAATATCATAGATGGCGCTATTACATGACATAATACTAGAGAATGACAATCAGGTTCTCTGATACCTCTAGTGGTAACTAGAAACTTTTTTTCATTATTAGGCGCGTTTTATTTGATCGGCAAATTAAGCTATCATGTTGCCTTGTCTTAAGCTATCATAGCTTGTATATTAGCTTAGAATGGTCAAATAAAACACGATTATTAATGATAAATCATCGAATTTGAGCACGTGTTTTTGAAGATTACTGTTTTCCTTATACTTAATATGATGAAAAGAGGAAAAAATTGATGAGTAGTTTCTACTTTCTGTGTACTCTGTTTAGCATTTTTGCAGAATATTTTATACACTTTAATTTTTGCCAAATAGAAGAAGCATAGACACTTTGTCTACACCCACTTTAGTATATAGCTCTTTTTATTTCTAACTTAATGCTATAGTTTTTTAAAAGAAATATAGGCAAATGGAAGTTAGTAAATAAGTAATTGTAATTGCAACTTCAATTCGTTTAATTTTTAATTGATTTATTTACACATATTTTTATATATGCTATTGTAGACGGACTGCTGAAAGAAAGTCACAGACAGATGGTGCGTTAAAAATTGGATAATTTTTTTTAAATTTATATAATTTTCTTTTAATTTGTATACTTCTTCTTTCGCTACGTGGCGCCAATTGGATATCCCAAGCGTAGCCAGGTCTTTCTCCACCTGGTCCTTCCAACGGAGTGGAGGTCTTCCTCTTCCTCTGCTTCCCCGGCGGGTACTGCGTCGAATACTTTCAGAGCTGGAGTGTTTTCGTCCATCCGGACAACATGACCTAGGCAGCGTAGCCGCTGTCTTTTAATTCGCTGAACTATGTCGATGTCGTCGTATATCTCGTACAGCTCACCGTTCCATCGAATGCGATATTCGCCGTGGCCAAAGCGCAGGGGACCATAAATCTTTCGCAGAACTTTTCTCTCGAAAACACGCAACGTCGACTCATCCTTTGTTGACATCATCCAAGCCTCTGCACCATATAGCAGGACGGAAATAATGAGGGACTTATAGAGTTTGGTTTTTGTTCGTCAGGAGAGGAAAATATACGAAACTATCTACAACTTCAAAGTTATGACTGTCAACAGTGACGTGAGTGCCAAGTTGCGAGTGCGACGACTGTTTGTTTGATGACAGGAGATATTTCGTCTTGCCCTCGTTCACTGCCAGACCCATTTGCTTTGCTTCCTGTCCAGTCTGGAGAAAGAACTAACGGCGCGGCTGTTGAGGCCGATGATATCAATATCATCGACATACGCCAGCAGCTGTACACTCTTATAAACGATTGCACCTGCTCGATTAAGTTCTGCAGCTCGAATTATTTTCTCCAGCAGCAGGTTGAAGAAGTCGCAGGATAGGGAGTCGCCTTGTCTGAAACCTCGTCTGGTATTGAACGGCTCGGAGAGGTCGTTCGCGATCCTGACGGAGCTTCTGGTATTTCTCAACGTCAGTTTACACAGCCGTATTAGTTTTGCGGGGATACCAAATTCAGACAACGCGGCATAGAGGCAGCTCCTTTTCGTGCTGTCGAAAGCAGCTTTGAAATCGCCGAAGAGGTGGTGTGTGTCGATTCTCCTTTCACGGGTCTTTTCCATGGCGCATGGTGAATATCTGGTCGGTTGTTGATTTTCCAGGTCTAAAGCCACACTGATAAGGTCCAATCAGTTTGTTGACGGTGGGATTTAATCTTTCACACAATACGCTCGATAGAACCTTATACGCGATGTTGAGGATCCCACGGTAGTTGGCGCAGATTGTGGGGTCTCCTTTTTTATGGATTGGGCAGAGCACACTTAAATTCCAATCGTTGGGCATGTTTTCGTCCGACCATATTTTGCAAAGAAGCTGATGCATGCTCCTTATCAGTTCTTCGCCGACGAGTTTGAATACCTCGGCCGGTAATCCATCGGCCCCCGCTGCTTTGTTGTTCTTCAGACGGGTAATTGCTATTTCAGCAGGCTAGAGAAGTGTTCCCTCCATAATTTAAGTATGCTCTGGGCATTATGTGACTAGATCGCCTTTGGGGGTTCTACAAGAATATGCTCCGGTCTTGAAACTTTCTGTAAGCCGCCGCATTTATGGCCACTGTAGTAAATGCCACAAGGACCTACTCGTCTCAGTCCTTGTTCCGTCCATCGCATTTCTTGGACGGCGGTGATGTCATCCTTCACTCTAACGAGCACATCAACCAGCTGGGCAGCGGCACCTTCCCAATTAAAGGACCGGACATTCCAGGTGCATGCCCTCAATTCGAAGTCTTTATATCGTTTGCCATGGTCGTCATCAAAAGGGGGGTCACTCATCCGAGGCTTGTTGTTCCTTTTCATTGGGGGTGTTTTTTTACATGGCGGGTGCCTAACCCAGCGCACAACCCTATGTAGAGGATGTTTCGCCTCCTCACTTTAGCTCGCCTTCAAACGGATGTTCTTGGGCTACCCAGAGGATACTTGGTCAAAGACCGGAAGTTGTGAGCTGCTTGAGCCATGTGCAAAAGAATCGTTTCTGGCCACTCCCAAGTGAATGGCGATCAGAGAACTTTCCTCACTAGCGTGAACTTCTACACATGACCCCATCTTCCTTGTATCCTTAATTTGTAAACACTTAACTAATAATTAAATGGAACTTTCAATGGATACATTGTATTTCACCATACTCATATTTTGAGTGAACGCGGGCAAAGTCGGTAACCCCTATTCATACTCGTATAAGAGGGGTTTCTGGTCTAGATGCCTAAGTTTTAGGCATTTTCAAATTAAATTTAAAAATTAAAAACATTTTTCTATGAATTTTTTGTACGTTTTTTTTTATTTAAAGAATATAAAAAAAAACATAAAAATATCGAATTATAAATCGGCGGAGTGGGGGCTGAAAAACAATGGTGGTTGTTATCTAAAACAAATTGAATAGATAGAGAGATGTTTAACAAAGCTAAGTAGAACCCAATATTCATGTAAATCATCTCACAAAGACTAGTTTCGAAAAAAAACGAATTCTATTGCTGTTTGTTTAAATAAAGTGTTCACTTATGCGAAAATGTGAGGGCCATATATTATTGCCTGTTTATGCTAATCAGGGGTGTTGTGGAATCCAAGACAGAATTGCTTAGCTGTCAGAATTGCAAACCAATTACACAGGACAACTGCTAATCTGGGGGTGAGAACCAATTTAAAAGGTCATAAAAAAAAACTGACACATACGAACGCCAAACCCTTTGAGGGTTTTACTATACTGACCTAGTACCATCACCCTGACTTGGAATTTCTCACCCCCCAGACAATAATCCCAAAAATGTTCCACAGTGTTATCAAGGGTGTCACAGAATCTGATTGGATTTTCGTCTTTTCGAACATACGCAAAACCAATATTCGATCCAAATGTGACAAAACTTGCAAATGAATACATTTGGAGGCAATCCTATTAAAGTTTTTAATAAGTTCCGAATTAAAGAAAGATTTTAAGAGACAACATTTATAGATGGAATTTATAGATGGGAATTCGAAATATTGTCGACGCTAGAAGGGAAATAGTGACCGAGCGATATATGAGCGCTTGGGCAGAAAGCGAAACTTTGACTCGGTTTTTCATTTTTACGATTTTTCTTAATTGGCGGGCAGGATTGGAAAAACTAAACATATGGAAATGGGGCAAAGTTTATTATCTTTGGCATTAAATTATCTTCTATTTAAACTAAAAAAACATTAAGAAAATTTAAGTTTGAACATATGTTTAAGCAACATAAAGTGACATTTTTTTGGTCAAAAATCACTTTAAAAAAAAATTTAGAATTTAATTTTTTGAAATTTTCCGAGTTTAACTTGAACATAAGTTATTAACAAATACGAATCTCTTTAAATTTTTTGTTTCCGACAGAAATTGCAACCTGCATACTTTCCGCCGTCCGACAAATGCACACGCGAGATGCATCGGGCAATTGTTTCCCTAAGGCACAGTATCAAAGAATTCGTATCCAAAAAATTTTCGGGTGATGTTTATATGTATATATAACTATAAGCCCTCGAAATCCCGCTTTAATTAATTATTTCTTTCCCTCCCAAAAAAAAAAACATCAAGCAAAGCGGCTCCCCCACTTAAATATCCGCATTTTTTCCAAAACTCAATAATTAAGACATTTCGCACTTTATTCTTATGTTTTCTCCTATAGAAATAAACATAAATCAGTTCGTAACAATAAAATAACTCGATTTCTTAACTTACATTTCAAATCTGCGTGCGACTATCTTCTTGCTTTGTTTCTGACAGCAAAACCGATATAATTGGTTTCAGTGACATCCAAAACCGATACAAATTCTGTTTCGAATATCAAACCAATAATGACTGAATTCATGACACCTACTGCTTTTTTTTTATTGGTTTCAATTCTGATTCCGACAACTTTGAGGTTCCACAACACCCCTGAATATTCCTGTGAATGGTGGTTTTCTTAAATTTTTTTTTTTAATTTTGACTGTCAACATAAAAGTGGCGACTGTTGCCTGGCAAAGCATAAAAAGATGAAAGTTGTTCAACACCTTGCTTCGCTTGCTGCGTTTCGCTTTGATGTGAATGTACTCATACAAAAGCAAACATGTAACTTTCTGCCAAAGCAAATGTCTGACGCATAGCGAAGTAAAAGTTCTATGTGAATTAGGCATAACTGCTTTTCACATTCGTCACTAAACAGCCTAGTTTTAAATGCCTGTTTTTTAATTTTTTAAAATATAAAGAGTTTAAAATTTGTTTAGGAACGATTAGATTATAAAAATCTAGAGTTTATACAATAGTAAACAAAGGAAATTCTTAACATAATAAGATACTTATATAATATCAAAAGAATTACAAAAGTATTTTTTTAAATCAATTGTGGAAAATCATTTTATCATTATTTTAAAGATATTTAATGTATTCCTACTCAAAGATAAAATAACGCAAAATACTAACAACTGGTATTTAGCAGTTCTATTTGTTTAGTGCCTAGAATTATTTAAATTCCTTTAAATACTTATTTGCCTTTTTGTAGTGTAATTATGTACTATTGGTTTTTTACGGTAATTAAGAAGGGTCGCAGTTACTGTAAATGCATTATGCGTATTATGCTAAATTCCAAATAATCCCAATTCTTTAAATTATTTCACTATTTTACTGTACGAGTCGCTATTTTAAGTAAAACGTGTCCCCTTTCGCACGTATGTTCCTAATGGATGAAAAATGTGAAATCAACAGATTTTACAAATTCTGCTCTCGGCAACTTTTACATGAATTCCTGAACACAACACATCAAATCGTTTAAATAAATACAGATGAATGTTGTTATATTCTAAATACATTATATGGCACATGCTTTTTAAAAGTAGTTAAAATCTCTATACAGTATAGTTTAATAAATTCTGAGTATTCAATACAATTTAAATTTGCGCAACGTGTTCTTTAAGTTGGTTTAATTCGTTATAAATATCTTCAGGCAAGTCGGATCCTACTTGAGATTCAAAGTAGTTACGAATTTCCGATACCTCTTCCAACCAGAACTCCTTTGGCAAAGAGAATAGTTCTTTGTAATCGATGTTGACCTTCATGCTTTCCAAATTAAGATCCCCCTCGGCTGGTATTCTACCTATAGCAACATCAGCATAACATTGCTCTCCACTGCACCGACGCAAAATCCATTCCAAAACTCGTGAATTCTCACCATATCCAGGCCAAATGAATTTTCCATTCGAGCCTTTGCGGAACCAGTTGACATGAAAAATTTTGGGAACGTTTCCACGGTTTTCCATACTCAACCAATGTTGGACGTAGTGGCCAAAATTATAACCAAAAAATGGACGCATAGCGAAAGGATCGTGCATTATTACTTTGCCCTTATGTTCAGCAGCAGCTGTTGATTCACTGCGCATTGCTGCACCAACAAACACTCCATGAGCCCAGCTGCGTGACTCATATATTAAGGGTACTCCTTCTGGTCGTCTCCCGCCAAACAAAATTGCACTGATTGGAACGCCTTGTGGATTCTCCCAATGGGTATCAATAATGGGACATTGGGCAGCTGGTGTACAAAAACGAGAGTTAGGATGTGCGGCTGGCTCGCCTGAATCCTTAGTCCAAGGTTTGCCATGCCAATCAGTAATTTGGACACCTGGAGCCAAGCTGCTCTCCATACCTTCCCAGTAAACACCACCATCTGAGGTATAGGCCACATTGGTAAAAATCGTATTTTTAAAAATTGTAGCCATGGCGATTGGATTAGTTTCTACAGAAGTACCGGGAGCAACACCAAAGAAACCATTTTCGGGGTTTATAGCACGTAAAACTCCTTCACTGTCGAATTTCATCCATGCGATATCGTCACCAACACATTCCACTTTGTATCCGGCTAGAGATGGATTCAACATAGCCAAGTTAGTTTTACCGCAAGCTGAAGGGAATGCCGCGGTAATGTATTTCTTCTCTCCTTTCGGGTCGGTAATGCCCAAAATAAGCATATGTTCCGCCAACCAACCTTCACGTTTAGCTATGGTGCTACCAATACGCAATGCAAAACATTTTTTGCCAAGAAGGGAATTACCTCCATAACCCGAACCGTAAGAAACTATTAAATTCTTAGCAGGTTTATGCAAAATAATAGTACGCTCTGGATCACACGGCCATGAAGAGTATTCAATAACTCCGTTGGAAGGCTTACCAACTGAATGTAAAGCACGTACAAACTCCTCTTGCTTTTTCAATTGCTCTAGGACTGGTGCACCCATGCGGGCCATGATGCGCATAGAAGCAACGACATATGGTGAATCGGTGACTTCGATTCCAATTTTTGAGAGTGGTGAACCCAATGGACCCATACTAAATGGAACAACGTACATTGTACGTCCTTTCATGCAGCCAGGAAAACGCTCTTGAATTGCTTGATCGAAGCTTGATGGAGAAATCCAATTACCTAGAGTACCCTTTACACCTTCTATTGGTGTAGGAACGCTTTCATTCTTTTGCTCAGTGCATATAAATGTACGAGCTTCTACACGTGCAACATCTGCAGGATTCGTGCGAGCTAACCAACAATTTTCGTATTTAGGAAGAGGTATAATGGTTCCATCGTCCAACATCAATTTCAGCAATATTTTGTTTTCAATATCGGATCCATCACAAATGTGCACTTGATCGGGTTGGCAAAGAGCTACTGACTCCTCAACAAAGATTTTGACAGCGGGTGTCAAATTGGATACATTGCCGTAAGAAACATTGGTACCACGTATATGACTATATAAGCCAAAGTTGGTTTGCTGGTTCTTGTTTTGTTGAGGTACTGAGCAGTTTCCAAAAGGTCTGTAATATTAAAAAATACGTTTGGAACTTTATATTTTCAATATATTTAATTATTGTCAGACATACATATCCTTGTAAATAAAATCAATTTATGTGTATGTACGTATAGGTTTAGAATTATTATTTTTTCTTTCCATTTGGGTATGAGTACCTTATATGACACACATACATATGTACATATGTATATATGTATATATGTATGTATGTATGTACATCACACAAGAAGATAAAAAATTTGTAGGAAAACACTTACACTTGTTTGGGTTGTTCAATAATCTCAGGCATCGTTTTGTTTTGAAGTATGTAACGTTGAATTTAATTAACAGAAAAATCACAATTTTTATCACAATGTTTAGAATTCGTTCACTTTTACTTTCATATGTTTCTCCAAAGTTTTTTATCAAAACTCAATTTTCTTCTCAGACCACTGACTTTTTGTTCACTTGATCTTTCCATTTACTCTGAACTCGAGTAACTAATGTCTTCAAGCAACAAACAGCTCGCTTTTATAGCCGACAACAAGCGTGAGTAGGCCAACTGAACTCGTTATCTATGTTATAAACAACGAGCCCACCCGAACCGAGACCCGTTCCAACAAATGCACTATAAACAGGCCTCTTCTGAGTGTTTTTTTGTTGCTTTGTGCTGATGTCGTCCCAACACAATGAAATAAAACAGCACTAAGAAAATACCACGTTATCTCGTTGCTCGATCATTCTCCATGGCGAACAAAGCATGTTAAACAGGCTTCACACACGAAAATTTTTGTTGCTCATTATCATTAAATTTACGATTCACAGCCCCAACTAGAGGAAACAGGGCATAATTGCAGTCATGTAAACTCTATAAAATGAAAAGGAATGCCAAACTAAACAAATTGTTACGAACAAGAACACCCTTTTTTCTCTCTTCGCCTACTAATCGAGTTTGGGCAACAAAGGCCTTTGTATGCGAACGCAGGCTAAGCGTACCTGCATATAGCACATACTTGTATGTGTGAGTTGAGTATAGCATTTTTGAACCGGAGTAGACGGAATGCTCGTGCAATATAAAAATAGTTAATGATTGTGGTATACTTATGCATGTACATAAGTATGTAAATAAATGTATACAAGACGAGTACTAAATGGTGCTATGTTATTGGCTGAAATTTAGGAGGCTCGTCTTTGAAAATGTTGCATTTCTGGTTTTAGTTCTAAATAATGAGATGGCTTTGTTCGAATTTCGTCTCTAAAAGAACAAGTGTAGAAATGTATAGTATGTGTATTTATAAATTCATACATACATAAGTATGTATTAAAAAAATTATTTGAGTATGTAAGACATAGTAAGTGTATTAGTTTGATCCGTGTTTGGTGTTTGGGGTAGTATCAATGTTCTGTGAGCAGTTGATTTAAGTATATTTGTTGTCTTTGTTTGCATTTGCTTAACTTTAACGTATGTATGTATGTATGTATAATAGGGACAAATCCATTAAATTATTTCAAAGACCAAAAATTTTACCAATATACATACATATGTACATACATACATAGGTTCTAATCACTAGTTACTATGCCACGATGCTTGAATGAGTACTTTGTTTTTATTTTATTTCCCGTCAGTTATTTCTAGAATTACGCCGTCATTCTGCTACGTACAGTTGACAGCAGAAAATAAAAGGAAGAAAACTAAAATAAACGAGGCAAAGTGCATTTTAACTATTTTGCATGTAAAATGAAGGTAAAACTATACAAGAAAAATATGAAGAAAATAGCCAATGCAAAGAACTAAGGAACGAAGAAAAGACAAAATCTTAAACGGTTTCACTAAATGTTGGTACATTACGGGGCATCTTGACAGGATAAAATGTACTACATAAGCACTGTGGAGACTAATTAGTATTCCATATATTGAAAGCAATAAGCTCTGTCTTTACAAATTGTTTGAAATTTTAGCGCAGTTTTCATATAATCTCCAAAAATTAAAAAAAAAATTTCGAAGAATTTGAGTATTGGTATCGGTTATATTGCACACAAATGTATAACTGTTAATTTTATAACCCGTTAGGCACACATTTTGTAGGTGATGATTATGAAATGTTATATCACAAAAATAGTATAAAGTAGGGGTACAAATTTTTGAATCAAAATGTACTTTTTTCGTTTTTATTTACAAAAGTTCAAGCAATTTAAATAAACAATAGAAAGTGAGTTTAAACAATAGAAGAAATATATATTTTTAATTTATGACATAATTTTCAGCGATGGCACCGAGAGGAAAAGAGATTTCTGACGATTTGAAAACTTTGATAATAAAATATCACAAAGAAAATAAATCCTTACGTGAAATCGGTCGTTTAGTAGATAAAAGTTTTGCTACAATACAAAAGATCGTTACGAAATATAAAACGGTGGGAAACACAGCAAATAAGTCGCGCTCCGGTCGCCCACGGGTCTTCAGTCATATTTTAATTGTACGCAAAGTATACAAATCCCAAACTTAGTGCCCCTAAATTAAAATCTGAAATGGAAAATGAGATTGGAAAACATTGTAGTACCCAAACTATTCGACGTATATTTTATTTTCATGGACGTAGTAGAAAAAGCCGTTCGTGAGTAAAAAAAACGGATCGCATTTGCAAAAGATTACGAAAAGCATGACCAAAAATTTTGGAACCAAGTCATATTTTCAGACGAATGCAAATTTAGTATATGTGGATCCAATGGTCGTGAAAAGGTTTGGAGAAAAGTTAACGCAGAGTTAGATCCTATGAATATGACTGGCACTCTTAAGCATGGTGTGAGTTCGGTCATGGTTTGGGGGTGCATGGCGTCAAAAGGGGTGGGTAATTTGGTTTTTATTGAGAACACTATGGACCGATACATTTTAAAATATAATTTAAAACAAAGTGCTATTAAATTGAACATGGAGGGGTCATTCATCTTCCAGCAAGACAATGACCCCAAGCATACATCGAATATTGTGCGAGAATGGCTTTTATATAACGTGCCAAAACAATTGAAAACACCGCCACAATAACCGGATACAAACCCTATCGAGCATTTGTGGGAACATTTAAAGCGTCAAGTACGTAAACATTCGATAAAAAATAAGGATCAGCTAAAAAATATCCTTGACGAGGAGTGGAATAAAATACCGCCAGCAGTAACACAAAACTTGGTGAAATCAATGTCATCACGACTTAAAGCTATTATTAAGTCTAAAGGTTATCCAACCAAGTATTAGAATATAACTTTAATACAGCCTTTTTCTAACTTTTTCTACCACTTAATCTATCGTATACTTACTTTTGTGATATAAATTTATATCAGATTTTGTATAAAATTCAAAAAAAACTTATTTTAATCATTCTGTAAATATTTCTGTACTGGAGTAGATCCCTACGTTTCTTTCGAGTAAATAAAGCATTATTTTATTTTATTTTGTGTTATTTAACAAAACTGTTAGGTGAATAATCCCGTCATACCTAGTGTATACTTACTTATGTGACTAACTGTATGTATGTCACTATATACATATATGTACATATGTACGTACATACATATGAATTAGCATGTACGTATGTACATGCGTATTTGCATTAAGGGGATCAGGCTCTTATGCGTAACGGGAGGGTCCTCCACGCCTAGCATAGAATAATCGAACTTTTTGGATGCATACAATTCACAATATTTTAACTTTGAAAGCTAATTTTTATTCACCAGACTTAATACAACTTTCGGAATGATAAACCAGTGCTTTTTTATGTTAAATAGAGGAATGTTCTCGCAGCTCGCATGTTGCTGCGTTCATGACGGTTTTCAGTTTTGAATATACATACATATGTACATATACAATACCAAAACATGTATTCTTGTAATATATACATATAATATATATGTATATATTTGTATATACATACATATACATATGTATGTATGTACATGTACAAATGAACTTATAAAAATATATTTTTTGGTCTTTATTTGATTTCTATGTAATAAAACTAACGCTTTTATCTTACCTAAATCTTCAGTTAAATCACTTCAAATAGGTTTTTTACTTGAATTTCTTTTCTCAGCATCCATTCTCGTTGCATCCGAGGGCCAATATCACCATGGATTTTTTCTACCAATTCAGTTCGATTACTAGCTTATAGACAACCTGACTTTTGGTGGTCATATACATACATACATATGTACATACATAAATCCTCACGACCATTTTAATTCTTTAAATTTTGTATAACGAAGTATTCGTAGAGATACAACTTTGCGATACATATGTATGTACATATGTATGTATGTATATATTTATACATTATTTGGGTGGGTAAAGGAAGACAAATATTTTTTCTTTTCGTTTAGTACTCGCAAAAATACATACATATGTATGTAGATTCTTAGACACTTCTAAGAAAGTTTCTCCAAGTATACTACTGTGATCAAATTGAAAGGTGAATTTTGTCCATTTCATCTCCTTAAAAGTAATCCCCTTCCATTTTCCAGTCCTCATAGCACTTGGAAAAATCTTCCGTCGTGATGGTCATGTGGCCTTCTTCGATTCAGCTTTTATATCCTCAATTGAGTCAAAAGGGTGTCCTCGGAATCATGTGAATTTGCTCAATAGCCTAAAGTTACACGAAGGTAAATCAGGCAAATGCGGTGGTTGCCGCACGATACATATTAGTGTCGAAATGATCACGAATAACCAATGCAGTTTGAGATGGTACATTATCGCACTTCTTTGTTCAATAAATTCAGACATAGTAAAATCGAAGAATTCACTTTTAGAGCCTCACAAAACGACGCGTATCTCAAATACTAATGAATATTTTGACGTACAATTTAGCATAGATGTCACTAACAGTACTACATACTTACAGAAAAAAATTTACCGATTAGAAAAGCACGCGAAGTATAATTTAAAAATTCACCTTTCAATTTGATCATAGTACTTAGTATATTTTCCCAGGTAGAAGATAGGGCTTCAATAAACAAATTATAATTCAGTTTATCTAAGGCAGGAATATGATTTGTCTCCAGTAATGGCTTGCTTTTTACAACTCTTCTTCACGTATTGGCTGGTCTCTCTCGTCTACAGCTTTCTTGAGGATTCCAGTCTAATGCTGTTCTTGTGATGTGCTCTTACGGCTTACGCAATGTGTATCGAGCACACAATGTTTTCGTAAACCTAAAGGTTTTATCACACAAAAACAAATTGCAGTTCCATATCGTAATTTAGTGTTTGGTTATGCCACTTTATGTACAAGTATTTCCGCTTAACCGCACTTTGTGAGCATTGCAGTTGTCCGATTAGGATCACGTAACTCGTTCTTACTCTTTTGACAATGAGTAAAGATATCTCAATTTTTACATCAGGTAACACGTACAGACACACAGTCACACGGATTTCAACTCGTTTCGTCGCCCTGATCATTTATATAAGTATATGTATGTAGATATGTTTGTATGTATATAACTCTATACATATCTGTATATTAATTTTTGGCGATACAAGCAACCGTTAGATGAACATAACTATTATACACTGTAGCAAAATATTGCAAGAGTATTAAAATATATATGTACATATACATATACTATAGTATAGTTGTATTAATTTATAAACATACATACATATGTACATATATGATATGCATTAATGTTTGACAATAAATATCTCGTAAATGCTTAACGTAATCGAAAAATTATAATAGACCGTTGTGTAGAGTAGTAAAACTGTGAGTCTTGCAATTTAAAATGAATTTTTGTCATTGAAATATAAAATACATACCGTTAACCGTTAATATCTTTTACACGGTTAAAGAAACGAGATATTTTTTCAAAAAGTTTTAATGATTTTTATCTAATAATGAGAAAAAAATAAAAAATTTTAGGACACACCTCATGTGAATGTAATAATACAATAGATACTTATTTTGATAATATTTATGATTCGTTTGTATTTTTTTTCTCGTACAAAATATGGTTTAACTTTTGAATTCGTTCTGACGAATTCTATTTTTTATTAATGTGCACGCGCACTGTAAATATTTATAGATCATAGAAAACTAGACTTCGTACTTTGATTTAAATGTATAAGTGTAAATATATTAATTTGTGTTATGAATGCAGAGAGACAGTGGAAAATCATTATAATGAATTTTAGGCGACTGGATAGTTTTTGCGTTATAATGTTTTCCTTGAATTGAGAGAAGACGTAGTACAGCGACTAATAATCGAATAAGTATTTCAATTATTTATTTCACAAAACGTTATGATTTTTATCAACATACTTATATCTTTAATAATGTACAACGTCTCTCTTGCGTTTTCTTTTAAATATTCGTAACCATTTACTGTAGCCACATACACATATTTCGATAGAAATAGTGTTTGTTATATACTATATAGCGTTAGTTTTTAAATATGGGGACAACAATATAAGCTAAACACATTCCGTATTTTTTCAGTTACATCGAGTTTTTCGTTATAAGGAGTTTTTACTGTAATTGTACTATATATGTATATAAGTATGTTATATTAAATATATGTACACGTTTTTGTATTTATGCATGCGTGTATGTATATCGAAATATTTTATCAGGTGATTTGAAAGTCAAAATACATATGTTTATAGTAAACAAACGAGCCCCCGTTCTTATAACTCGGGCTTTTGGAAATGTGTGCACTTAAGTATATTATATATGGTGGTGTGTGTGCAAATAGTAGATCCGGCAGCGCGTTGCTGTGGCTAAAGTATACATTAAATATTATCGTAATAAACTATTCTAACAGTGAAAATATTATTTAATAATAAAGAGGAAAAAAAGGAATCTTTAAATTTAGATACTCATATGTAATCAATGCTATTTTTTAAGGGGTCAGTAGGGTAATATATCAAAATTTTTTTTTTTTGCATTTTCTGTTCCCTTATACCCTAGAATTAATGTAGAAACCCACTTTGCCATTGGAAGGTTTCGAAAAAGTCCCATAAATAATAATACCGCTCGACGGTCGGAGCGCTTGGAGTGCACACCTGGCGCATGAAATCGCGTTTTTCTCAAAAAACAATTTTTTAAACTGGCGGATATGATTCCGGTCGAACTATGGCTATCGTCCCTACTAGATTCATAATTTTTTATAATTTATTGACAATGTTATGAGAAAATTTATGTAAAAAAACAAAAAAAAAACGTTAATTACTTTTTTATTTATCAACATTTTTTCATGATTCTAGTAGGGACGATAACCATTCATTTAAGAATAAATTGGGCTTTTGTGTTTCAGATGATCCAAACATGAGAAATCGTTTCCGCCAGTGAAAAAACGCATCTCATTCACCCAGCCATTTCTCTGACAAATGTCATCAAAAAATTCCGAAAAAATTGTTTCTACACTCCACGATATACCTCATGATATGTGAAAAAAGTTCTACTGTAGAATAAACATTTCTTTGAAAAAAAAATGTCAAAAAACAGGTCAGATTACCCTACTGACCCCTTTAAGTAGCCATACATGACACACATGTGGTTCAATCGGTCAGTCTGCGATCGCGGTTTACTCGTGTATGGGCTTGTGCGCATACCGATCCATGTTCGCGAAAATGTTTGATTTTTTACGATCGGTGTGCACACATATGTGTGTTTTTTTTTCGAAGGGGGAATCTTCTAAAGATACAGCCAGGGTGAGGCTGGTAGCATGCACGATTCATATTGTTCGCTAGAGTACACCGCTTTCGGGACCACGCCCAGACAGTGTTAAATCACTATGCTGGACTTGCGAAAGAGTATGCCTACGAACTAAACCCTTAACTCCGGCTGCTGTAGCTTGCATTTGGACCTGCGGGACCGCCGTTAAGCACTACTTCGCAGGACCAAGCTGGGCGATAACTGCCTCTTCACGACCTACCTCCAGGGTTATTCATGTGGTCTTATGCTTCTGCGCTGCCTTTCTTTCATTCTGAGTTCTCGGAGCACTATTGCAGTCCACTCTTTCATTTTAGCCCACACCAGCGATCGCAGCAAGTGATTAACTATGTTGTCGGGCGTCATCCTTTCATTTGTTAGCTTTTCTATGATCTCTCTCTCTACTGCATACCTCGTGCAGGAGAAAAAGATGTTCTCTGCGTTTTCTGCGGCATTTCCTCAGAAAGAACAGTATGTTTCGTCATCATTGCCAAATTTGTACAGGTATTCCGTGAAACAGCCATGGCCCGATAAGAACTGCGTTAAGTAGAAATCTGTCTCCCCGTGTCGTCTGCCAATCCAGGCCGGTACATTGTTAATAAGTCTATATGTTCATCTTCCTTTGTCTGCCGCATCCCATTGCTTTTGCCACTCCTCGAGACTTGTCTTCCTCTCCTTTTTGCGCTCGTCGGGCGCATAACCTGGACACAGATTTGGCCATATTGACACAGGTTTTTTGATGAAGGGCTGTCCCCCATATCGGAGCTGCGTACATAAGTATTGATTGGCTAACTTTAGCCAGCAGTGCTCTCCTTCTTCGACTTGGGCCACCAATGTTTGCCATGATTCTCGACAGGACCGCAGTCACTTTAGCCGCCTTACCACTGGGCTTTTCAATGTGCGCCTTGAAATTGAGCCTCGTATCGATCATAACGCATAATGAGGTACATAAAGGTATCTCAGTGAATTTTACGTTACAATGTTATATCCATCAATGTTCAGACTGACCGTTTCTAGCCTTTTTCCGCTCGTGATGAGCACTACCTCTGTTTTTTCACCTGCAAGCTGCAGCTTGGTACTCGTAAGCCAGTCTTTAATTTTCGACACGGTCTCATTTCATATGTTTTGTATCTGGAAGAGATCTTTAGCAACGATCGTTACGGCAATGCCGTCCGCATAGCCAATTACCTGTGCGTCCATAACAATGGGCCTAGTATGGAGCCTTGGGGTACTCCACCTGTCACCATGTCGGTATCATACAGCAGTAGTCTGTCAGACAAATAGCTGCTAATTGTCCTCAGAAGATACCCCGGGGTGTTTCTTGCCTCTAATGCCCTCAGTATATGTGGCCAGTATGCAGAGTTGAAAGCGTTTTTCACGTCAAGAGTAACCACAGCGCAGTATTTTTTATCTCCATGCATCCATCTGGTGCCCTCTATGGCCTTGGCCGCAATGCCCGTCACTTTTCCAACTGCGTCTAAAGTGGACCGATGTCTTCTGAATCCAAATAGGTTTTCAGATAAACCAGGAGACTTCTTCTAGGTGACGTTCTAGGCGTGTGTAAATCAGTCTTTCCAGTATTTTGGCCATCGTGTCGATCATGCAGAGCGGGCGATACGCACTCGGCTCTCCCGCTGTTTTGTTTGGCTTTTCAAGAAGAACCAGCTGCTGTTTTTTTCGAAATTTTTGGGCAAACTCCTTCATTTAGGCATCGTGAGTAGAGTTCGGTGAAGGCCTTCTTGCTATGGTTGATGGCAATTTTCAGTTTCAGTTCGGAATGCCATCAAGTCCTGGTGACTTTGCGTTGCCAAATCTCTCCGCCACGTCCAGTACCTCCTTCTCGTCGACAATTGGAAATTCCATCACGGTTGGTAACGTTCTACTCGATTGGGGTTCTTGCGTTGGGAAAAGCGTTTTCACCATCTTTTCTACGAGGGTCGGACAGGTTGGTCCTTGACTTTTACCCCCTCTGATTTTCGCCATCACTATTTTATACGCGTCACCCCACGGATTCTCGTCCACCTTCCACATAGTTCTTTAAAACTTGAGGATTTACTTCTTTTGATAGCTTTCTTGAGTTCCTTACGTTTTGTTTTGAAACTTTCTCGCAGTCTTGTATGGTGTGGCGTACCTTGGCTTCTTTGGCATAGGCGTCTCGCTTTATGGCATTCGCTTCTTAATGTGCTGATCTCCTCGTTCCACCAGTATGCGGGCCTTTGGGTTATGTTGTGCCTTTTTCTACACATAGCAGCATCACAGGCTTTACTTATGTGCTTCCCTAGGTTTTCAGCCTGCCTGTCCAAAATAAGTTTGAAAATTTCTTCATCCAACGTTTCAACCTTCCACCCTTTTTTCTGCAATTTTTTTACGCTGGATCGGGTTTGTATTTGCTTGCGGATTTCCAGCAGGATGGCCAGGTGATCGCTATGTGTGTAAAAGTCGCACACTTTCCATTTTGCAGATCGAACCAGCGTGCTGCTGGAGAAAGTAATATCTATTACCAATCCGCGTCCATTTTTTTCAAAAGAATTTCTACCGCCGGTATTGAGTAGAGCATTACCCCGCCTGTTTGTGTAGCTACTACCCCATTCAATTGCCCATGCGTTGAAATCGCCTGCTATCACGTTTGGCGTAGTAGTGAGGGCGTCTCGGACTAGTTCTTCGAGATTTCTTTCGTAATCTCCTTGCAGCACACTCGGAGGAATATAGCAGCTATAAAAATTAATGCCACCTATTTTCGCTCGCTTATGGTAAGATCTGCCCAGGAGCGGCTTATCTTGGAAGGCGTTGCCCCCTTAGGCCTATATGGCAGCTTTGTTTTCCTTGTCGGAGATCCATGTGGCTGCGTTTATGTTTTTGTACTGCTCACACACTATCGCCACCTCTACTTTTTCCTCGAAGATTGTTTGCTTCAGCAGCTCTTGAGCAGCTTTACAATAATTTTGGTTGATTTGGACAACTTTTATTTTATCTTTTTACATGCCGCTTGATATAGAGGACACTTCCAACTTCCTATACCGTGACCTGTCTCCTTTTTCCCACTGCTTTTGCATGCTGCACACGACGGGATTTTATCACATTCATTTGCGAAATGCCCCTTTTCACCACACTTAGCACAACATTTGCTTCGATTATCCTCACTCGTACATGCCCTCGCTAGATGGCCGTATTCCAGGCACCCGAAACACTTTCTGAGGTTCGGCTTTTCCCTTATTCTGCAGACCACCCATCCAATCTTGATCTTATGGGCGTCAAGCAGTCGTTTTGAGTCCGCTGCGGGAAAGCTGATGACTGCCGTCTGCGGGCCCGCGTACGCCTTTCTCATGGTTTTGATCGCAAAGGAATTTAGCTCTTTGATTTGTGATCGTATTGCCACTGCTATGTCTTCTTTGGTGGTTATTTCGTCCAAGTCTCGGATCTCCACTGATACTTTGTGGGTTAGGGCTCTTATTTGCGCCTGGTCGCCCAGAACCTTGCATATCTCCTTTTCATATGCTCCCGTGTTCATCTGGGCCTTCTTCATTTCCAGAAGTATTTCGCCTTTTACCGTCTTCCGGATGCGTTTTCTCCAAGCTCTTTCAGAGCATCTTCCTTTTTGACGGCTCTATGCATATCGCTGTACGACATGTTTCCGGTGCGTGCAATGATAATTGCATCGGGCCTCGGACGTGGAGCAGAAACCGTCTTCTTATTCTTGTTTTGTGTTTTTGGTTTCACCTGTGTCCATTCATTTTCCTGTTCCTCTGCCTTAAGTTCTTTTGTAGAATGTTTACTTCATTCCTCTTCCACGCAGTGGTCCTCTTTTGGACTTCTTCTTGGCTGGCTTTCTTTTTTGGCGGGGTCTTTCGCGTCTGCTGCTCATCCTCGCGGGGCCTTTTTGGAGTTGAATCTACTCCTGTGTGTCTCAAAGGAACATTTCGCCTGGTTGCTTTAGTTTCGTTATACTTGCTTTGGGCGCGTTCATGGAGCTTTGTGACAGAAGTTAGCAGATCCCGGATATAATGTCCCCTTCTGGTTGCGTTAGTTCCGCTCGATGCGTGCTGTCTTGTAGCGCTGTTGGCGACGATCTCGCTCTTTCAGGCCTTTCCACGGTGAGACCCTGTTTCGGTGATTGCATCAATCTTGGTGCGCGTATAAAGGGATCAAACTACTCGTCGTTCTCCTGGATTGTTCCGATTCTGGTATCTTACAGCCAGTGCTTTGAGTGCCGTTGCTCGTCAAGCAGTCTTGTACACTGCTTCTTTTGTTTTTGTTATCTTTATTTAAAAAATGTTCCATTCGTTTTTTTTTACAGCGCATCGTGTGTAGGGGGGCCGAAATAGACAGGAACGGGTGTACCCTCGGAAACCATGCTCCTACCCCAGTTCCCTGAGGCCTGTCCTTCGCTTTACCAGTCCCGGAAAACACGGACGGACCGGCACTCGCCCGGGACAACGCAGGCTACTACCCCTGCACCCAATGCACACTCCCTGACCAGGGACCGAAGTGGCTGTTTACTGATATACCATGCGGCTAACACCTCGGCAGAGCAAGCTCACATCACCTTTTCCATCCTACCAGCGAAAGACATCGCTGTCAAGACAACTAAGGACTCCCAGTGCGCCGCGCTGTGTACCGGTCAAGTTGTAATATCAGCCGCACCTAACATGGTGAACAGACGCTGACCAGGAAGCCGCCCATTATGGGTCAGTCGCGCCTGGATTTTGCTTTTCTGCAAAATGAGGGGACACATATTTCTATGTGGCGGTGTCGATTCGCCACAGTCACAGGAGCTTCAGCGGATCTGCTAGCTTTTATGCCGCATCCTTCACTCCTGCCGCTCCTCGTCGGGGATTGCTTATTCGTTTTGAATTACTTCGCAACTAACCTGCTACTACAGGCCGTTCGGCTAACCGCGATCTGCCGACCCCCCCGGTAGTAGCTTAGAGCATAGCTAGAGCGCCCAAGGTTTGCGGGCGTGTGTCTGTATGCGCCGGAAAATGCGCCTCCAGTGCCGACCGGATCAGTAGGACCAACCACCCAGGCGGTCGATAAAACTCGATACTACGACCGCTGGTCGGCCCAAGAAAACGCAGTCCCCCATACTGGGATAAACACCAGCACCCTTTTGGACACTCCCTTCATCGGGACACACATGTGTGTCGTGTATGGCACTGTGTGCACACAAAATCTCATTTCTCTCGTGTCGGACGAACAAAAAATCGATTTTTTTAAGGATTTTTTTGGGAGCGAAAGAAATAATTGATTCAAGCGAAATTTCTAGGCTTTATAGTTATATATTTAAACATCTTTCACAAACTTTTTGGATACGAAATCTTTGATTTTCTGCCTTTGGGAAGCAATTGCCCGTTGCATCTAGCATCTCGCATGTGCATTTTATATTTTATGCTGTTTAAAAATATGTTCAAACTTGACATATGCATCTTAGTTTTTTTTAGTTTAGATAGAAGATAATTTTATGCTAAAGATAATAAACTTTGCCCCAATTCCATACGACGTTTAGGTTTTTTTCTATCCTGCCCGCCAATTAAGAATAATCGCAAAAATTAAAAACCGAGAAATTCGCTTTTTGCCCAAGTGCTCATATACCTGCTAGACGCTCGGTCACTATTTCCCTTCTAGCTTCGATAATATTTCGAATTTCAATCTATAACTTTGGGGACATATTCTTAGATAATTTCTAAAGAGATTTAAGCAAAAAAAAATCGATTGTTTGAAGCTTCTAAAGCAGGCTCATCCCTTAATAAAGATTTCGTATCAGAATTTATTGATCTTATAAAAAATGAGTTGGCAATTTGGCAAACGAAAAGATATAAAAATAAAATTTGGAATAACTTATTAACGAAATACAAAGATATATGTAGAATAAAGTGCTACATTAGAAATAAATTCCAAGAAATGTTCCGTTTGCCTGGCGCACATGTTCACTGTGTGAAGAACGAACGCAAAATGGATTTGTATGACGTGTATGGCGAAACGATTTCATATAGATCGAACGCACATTGTGTAGTGTATGGCCCCTTTTAAGTTGGATCAAACTGCACATAGTGTGCAAAATAGTATCGGTTCAGTAGTTTAGGGGTTCATTTACATACATACATATATGTATGTATGTATATGTATATTGCGAAGAAGCATTTTTAAAGGCAAATGATGCAACCATATGGTACGATATATACTTATACCTACAAAAATATGTCTATATGTATGTTTTTCCTGTATAATACAGAATAAGTAAGTTTAAATTTTTGTAAAATTTTTTTACACGTTTTTTGTGCACCTCCTAGCTACCTTTTTTACACTGCTTTACTTTTTTTCATAAAATCAAAATTCCATATGTACTATAAATACGAGTTTGAAAATGGCGACAGAATAAGAAAATCAATCCCTCAACTTGGAAACAAATTTAAAATTTATTATTATTTTTTAACTATTCCCAGAATATTTTTTTTCGTTTCTTTTAACAGTTCTAATCTGATTTTTATCGAGTGATTTACTGTATTATGTTGATGAGAAATGAAGATGCACGCAAATGACATTTGGATTCATTAATTTTAAAGCAAATTAATATACATGTACATACATATGTATGTAAATCATCATCAAATCATGTTTCTACAGTCTCTGCGATCATGAATGAACAGGAACTTTGTGTATTTTTGATCAACCGCTTTGCATATGAGCTTTTCAGGTTTGCATCCGGATATATCATTTAATCAAATATTAACCTCCCTGGCCATGAATTTGTCCAGATACCCACCGATCTATGAACGAAGGATCTATATGGATATATTCTGCAACAATCAGCGGAGTGACTACGCTGATTTTGCTGCGCATATTTCATCCAAAATTATCCAAATTGGTCTGTGTAGCACCGTGCATAAGAGAGGGAGAAAGCCTCCCGGTTGTACCGAGCATCAAGAATCAAGAGAAGGGCGCCTCCTTGGAAGGATTTTGTATATTCTTGAGAACACAAGTAGATACGTTTTCTCCGGATTCAACCCCAGACTCGCTGCGGTAGCCAATTCTGGATTATATTGAGAATGGTGGTCATTACACCTTCACGTTATTAAGATAGCAATGTCGTCCGCTTATGCCACTATCTTAGGGATTTGTCGTCTAAGTTCTTAGTAGTTTATCCGCTGTATAGCATGATCAACACCTATTAGCGGGATACATATAAAGAGTTTTCCAAAGTAAACAGGACTTTTTGAATCCAGCGCCCCCTGGTATGTCGACTGGTGCGTTAGAATCTGCTATCCTTATCGATTGTCCAGTGAAAACTTCTTGATATTTGATCGATTGGAAGTAAAGTTATTGCGTTTTAAGTGTCAGTATGTTTGTGTTATCGGTGCGAAAATGAGCTTCGAACAAAGAGCCAACATTAAATTTTGTTTTAAAATTGGTAAAACTTTTACCGAAACATTTCAATTGATGAAATAAGTTTATGGCGATGATTGCCTATCCCGTAGCAGAGTGCGCGAGTGGTTGCAATGTTTTCAAAGTGGTCGTGAGAACATAAATGACGATCAATATGTGGGCCAATCAAAATCCGTGATCGCCGGAAATTCCATCGAAACTGTACAAGAATTCATCAAAAATCAGCCGAAATCATCATTGAAATTCATGGAAATGGAATTGAACATCTCCAAAACATCGATTTATCACATTTTGACAGAACATTTGGGCTTACGAAAGGTGTGTACATTGTTTGTTCCGCACAAATTGGCTGACGACCAAAAATTGTTCAGAATCCAACATTCAAGAGATCAAAAAAGACAAAAAATTCCTTTATAATATTGTGACTGGTGACGAAATGTGGTGTTTCCAATATGATTCCGAAACGAAACGCCAGAGTGCTGAATGGAAGGCACCGGATGAGCCGAAACCCAAAAATTGCGAAGATGAAAGTTGGCGTTTGTTGCATGATAATGCGTCGTATCATCGATCGACACTTGTGACCGATTATTTGACCAAAAAACCAGAAAGGAAAGCCTTATGCAGACATAGAGGCCATTCAAAAGGCTTGCACCAGCATACTGGCGGCCATACCGGCCAACGAGCTAAAACACTCGTTCGACCTGCTTTTGGACCGTACAAAAAGCTATATTGAAGCAGAAGGAGACTATTTTGAATAAAATAAATTGATTTTGCCAAAAAAAAAAACATTTGTTCTGCTTTTTTAAGTCCTGTTAACTTTGAAAAACACCTTGTAGATTCTGTAAAACCGTTGTTGAATGCTCCAGAAATGTCCAAGAACACTCAAATAGCTCATTCCATATTCGTTATAAAACACCAGTGTTTGGAATGCAATCTCTACTGATCTGCCTTTTGTGTATGCAGGTTGCGCTGTGGGCAAGGTTCCAGGAGGTACTGCGGCGCTGATGTGCACGTTCAAGATTTTCTCTAAAGTTAACAGCAGGAAGTTTAAGTTTATAGGCCTAAACTCTTTCGAGTAGGTTCGGTTGTTTATACCTGACTTTGGTATGAAAACAACCTTAGTCTCTCTTAGACCAAAAGTTTATGCCTACGACGCAGCCCTTCCCAGCCGCTATCCTGGTGCTCTGCCGTTGGTGCTACGCAATCTTATGGCATATAGAAGGATGCACCCCTTGCATAGCTCATCCTTGACACTTTTTACTGCCACATTTGTAGAAATACTGAAGTCTATATGGCAATATAAATTTTTGATCAATATCGCCGTTCTTATATTGTTATTCATACTTCGAGGTGTATGTTGCAAGGTTTGCTGACTTCAGCCTAGCCACGTTATCCGATGCAAATCACGGTTCCTGGACTAAAGGCATGTCATAGTCGCCCTTCTATAATTTGAGAAGAAGCTCGACAAAGGCGAATTTACATATGTTTGGATTATCTGGAGTACCCTGATCGCCCGGTTTCGGACTATCAGACTGCTCAAGGGGTTATTTCCCCACGTCCTGTAGAACAAGTGAAGTTTCCACGACCCCTTCTCTAAGGTGCTTTTGTTACCGTTGGCGGTGTTGCTCTTTTTGAGGAGAAGGATCACTGCCAACAGTTCCTCTCCATAAGCAATACCATTGAAAAATAACGAGGTATGTATATATTTAGACGAAAATTGATATTTTTCCACTTTAGATGTTCGGTTCAATTTCATTTGAGTCATTGCGTACTGTGAATGGTACGGTGTGTGCACCTTTTTGAGAAGCATGCCAGCAATTACAATTTCAGGAATATGATAATCACTGGAATGAAGCCATGGACGATACGAAAGCTACTTCGCATGCCACTGAAGTTCGCACACTTTTCGTTATGATAATTTCAACATATCAACCTTCAAATCCGTGTCAATTATGCGATACGAACAAAAATGACATTGTCGAGGACATTTTACATCGTATTCGCTAAGAATTGGAAATGGGCAAATTCCGGTTGATACTTCCCGTGGTTTGATATCAGTTTCACCTGCCTTTTGTCAAATCACTTCAACAAAAGATGAACTCATCACGAATGCTTATGCCAACATTGACCAAATCATCGTAAAAATTATTTTAGCTGCCAAAAATACCGATGTTATGACTTAAACTGGAAGACTCAAAGGCAAATTCCGGGAGATTTTCGCTAATACAAATCGATCGATCGTCTTGACAAAGAATGCGAAGCCATCAATTATACAATGGAATTTCCAAATTCTTTGGAGGCTTGGTGTGCCGCCGCATCATTTGCGTCTAAAAGTTGGATCTGTCATTATTATGTTTCGCAATCTTCATGCGCCGAAACTGTGCAATGGAACCCGACTGATTGTGACTCAGCTATGGATTACAAGCTTGATTCTACGAATTCCTTTGAGTTTCAAGGATTTGCCATTTCAGTTCAAACGTTTTCAGTTTACAGTGAAAATTGCATTTGCGATGACAATCAACAGAACACAAGGAAAGTCGTTAGAAGTGTATGGCATAAATCTGGAAATGCTATGTTAGCGTGTTCACGAGTTGGAAAACCATCTTCTCTGTTTATTATATTTACGCATCGAAACCGAAACCAAAAAATGTTGTTACATTGAAAAAATGTAGAAAAATCGCAAATAAATGATTTTCAACAGAATATAAATTCAACTTTCTTTTCATTTCAAAACACATAATTTCCCGCAGAACAATGCCTGTGGGGTCAGCTAGTCTGTTATATTTTTATATAAAGTAGTAGCATTGCTGACTTGCTTGCATGTAAAACTCATAAACCCATTTCTCACCGGCAATTGAAATGCTCTCAATGAATGTGGGATCGGAAATCGCACGACCAAGCATATCCAAATAAACCGGTTCACGGTACTCTTTTTCAAAAAAAAAAAACTCAGCCTTGTCGGGACGAGTCGAGAAGAATGCGTTTCATACCCAAAATATCTACGAAAATCATTCGAACGAACTCGCGAGAGAATCAAGCTCTCTTGCCATCTCTCTAACACTTGTCTGACGATTTTCAAGCACCATATTATTCACTTTTTTTAGTATTTATATCGGATGAAGGTTGTCCAGGACAAGGCATATCTTCAACGATCTCTACATCGTCTTTGAAGGCTTTATACCACTCATAGGCTTGTGTTTTTGATAAAACTGAATCACCGACTGAACCTTTTCCAACAATCATAACGATTCCACACACGAAATTTGGTTAGAAATACAAGATTTGAGACAAATTTGACTTAGCAAAATACATGTTTTGCAATATCATTTACTCGGGATATTTAATTACAATTTCTGGGTGTTTTTTTGTCACAATATACATACATATATCAAGCTTGCATTTATTTCTGTATATGTATAATCAAGTGAATTGAGAAAGTCCTGCAGATCTCCGAACATACCACAAGTTTGATGATAATATTAAGTTTTTAATTGGCCGATTTAAAAATCGAACAACAACGAATCTAATAAAAAGTAAATTAATAAACAAATGTGCCACATGCTGTCTGTATACTATACATTTCTGTCCCAGCACAAGATATTTCTTGCGAAAATGTATTCCAATAATATAAGTATGAAAATGTATTAGGAATAAATGTATGTATGTATTAGATATAAAGGATATTATATATTTGGAGATATAAATCAACAGCGATATGGTGTTCAAGACACTATTCTGAGTTCTATTCTTATTTATTTTCATATAGCAGGGAAACTTAGGAACAATTCAGATCAGTTTTTATAGCATTATATCATCGTGAGTGTTCCGATTTTTTTCTAAGAGATACATACCAACAAAATTATGATCGAATTTGGTTCTATCCTTGCTAGTGTAGATAACTAACTTCAATATACGACTCCACAGATAAGAAAGCTGTGCATTAATATAGTATAAATATTAACGCTTTTCAAAACCAAAGCCAAACTAAGTTTTATTATTGATCATTCATAAAATAGACCTGTGAGTGTTAGCTCCTTCTGTTTTTATTCATCTAAGCAACCCATTAGGCAGCATCAGTTAATTTAGAGAAGATATTTCTCCACATTCAGAGAATGTTAATGAAACGGGAATATAACATTATCTTTCGACGCAGCTAGTGCAACCTAGCTTTGTCGTCCTTGAATAATAACGTTAACAAAATAATAACTACGTAATCAAATAAACTGAAATTAACTATTGTTTTGTGATTAAAATTTCCCAGACTTATTCTTATACATACATATATTTAAATGTATGTATACATAAAGTTCTTATAAGTTCATAAATGGTTAGTATATTAGCTGCATGCTTATGTCGAGTAGAACGGAGGAAATTTACAATGTCAATTTCTTCCACACTTTGTACTCTCTCATAAATAAACAATCAATGCAAGCAAGGAAAGTTGAAAATTTAGGATTCCATTGTATGATTTTGCGAATAATGGATATACATATGTACATATGTAACTACGTGAGTATATATGTATATTTTTTAATAAAATAAGTGGAAAACCTTAGCCCAAAATGGAATAGAAAGGAACAAATGTGGAAGCCCCCTTCTCGCAGAACTGTTTCTAATACTTTACAAACTTTATTAACTGTTATTTACCACTTCAATATTTCTGAAAAATGTTGCATTGAACACATGGTGGTGACAAGCGTTAGGCAGCTTCTGTCAAAAATTAAAATACTCACCTTCTTATGGAAACAGTCCTTTAGAGATAGACTTGCAGTTGTTGCTAAATTTAAACCATTTCTAATTTTGCTGACGACAATGAGCAGACGTGTTCTTGCCACTAATATGTAAGTATATCAAATGTAAAATTATTCAAAACTTTATCAAATCTAAATTATTTTACCAACAGAACCATAAAATAGCTCTGATGAATAATTTGTAATTTAAAACATTATCTGTAAGGATGTTAGGAGAGATTTGGCTTCCAAACCAATAAAGCTATGTCAACCCAATTTACACAGGTAAAATTTCTTTAATTATTCTAAAGACAATGTGAAAATAGGCGAACTCAGATGATAACCTCGCCCACTCCTCATATAACGGCTTTTTTAAATCTATTCAAAATTCCAATCAATAACTAAATTCGTCAGAGACATTCAATTTTATATTCGAGAAGGCTTTATAGGAACCGGTGTAAAACTCTACGATAAGCGTGGCGCCGCCCAATATGTGAGATATATGTATAATTGAAATTCGGAGAGAATCCTTTCCTTATAATAGTACGCCTGCATTTCATAAATTGGTTGAATCAGGTCAATACATCCCTTATTTCGAAGATTTTCCAACTTCCGGGTGACTTTATATTCCATATATGTGAGATATCTCAGTGAAAAGGAGAAAGCGAATTTTACTTATGTATAACAGCGTATCTTTCAATCAGAGGAAAACTAGCTGGCCCCTATATAACTATTATCAGAATTTTCGAACATCCGCCTGACTTTGCATGGTGATGGTGTAAGCGGTATCTTAATGAGTATTTTATAAGTCTTAGGCATGTTAATTGTATGTGGTATTATAAAAAAAAGATAAAATCGATTGAGGATGATTTCAGTATACTTTTCGCTTTGATTGTGGTTTATTCACGATTTCGTCGAACAATGTTGCACACTTTCCCTACATTTTCCAATATTGCTAACACTTGAAGGTATTTAGCTAGCTTTGATCCTTGTCGTTACAAAAGTATAAAAAGTTCTTCGGTTACACCCAACCAACCCGCTGTAGCTTTTATTTAGGAATGTCAGTAACGATGGGTTAACTTCGCTTCAGATGATTTATACATACTCTAGAAATTTGTTAGAACTAATCACATGAACATATGTATATCCAGATATTACAAAATTTTCCATAAAATATCTATTTCAATCACATTAGAGCTAGGGAAGGAACGATAAGCGAATGTATAAACTGAATAAGTATATTTTTAGTATTTAAATACGAGTTGTACATTTGTAAAGAGGTGGTCTGACCAAGTAAATGAAGAACTGGAAACGTAGATAATAAGAGAGGCAGAAAGCACGTGACTTCAAAAAGTGTGTATTAGATATATGTATATGTATCTATAGAGACGTGTTTGATTAAGTAATGGATAAACATTTATTCAAGGGAGTGTTAAACAACCACTTCTCTGTTTTTTGATTTGCAGTTTGAGGTTCTTCACAGAAAACCTGAACAAATAATAAAATTGCATAAAATAGTTGTGCTGAAGTCAGCTGAAATGCCACAAAAAACAAAGAAACATTGATTGGATACTTCATGAAGAAAATGACCCGAAACATAGGAGCCGACTCTGTACTCAATGAAACTCAAGAAAACCATATTGGTAATCAGTTACCAGACGTCAATCTAATATAGAAATTTTTGACCATTAATGAAAGCCCAAATATCAAGAAAGATTTCAGGGGACCAGATAATTGGAGGTCGCTTCCTGTTTAATTTACAGATATTTTAGTTGCACGTTGCCATCAAAGATGTCTGGCTATAATTGAAAACGCGGGAGAATGGAGCAAGTATTGAATAAAAGTCAGCTATCACAAAACTATATGATTTCTATAATTACCAAATTTTTTCCCAATAAACGTTCCTACACAAAATGAACGCACTCTACCTTTAACAGCAACCAACAGTATATGGCACGTTCCAATTAATTTTGCTAAGATATGTATGTATATTAGGCACTGATTTACATATGTATATGTATACATATATTGTATATTGTATAAAGTCAACCAGAATAATGAAAATCTGGACAGTTTCTTGAAAATATATTCAAATAATATATATTTTTTTCAGTTTAAAGTTAGTCATAGGTTCGGGGGAACCCTTAAAAGGTAGAAAATCATTAGTTCGGACCTGGGTACTGTGGAATGGGCTGAACCGAGTCTAAATATTTTTGCATGGGTGACATTTTTTATATTTTCAAGAGTAAATAATTTTCGCATGCACTTAATCCTAACTCTTCTTTCTCGTTGGTTAATAAACAATTAACTTACTAATTAATAAAACGTATCATTTATTCTGGCATTATCATTTATTTAAGCGCTTCTTTAATTCATTCAATTGCTGGGATATTGATTTTGGTAGAAACTCACCTACTTGCATTTTAAAGTACTGTTCAATTTCATTGACTTCTTTTTGCCAGAAGCCAATAGGTACGTCAAAAAGTTCATTTAGGTTGACTGTTGGTTGTAGTCCTGTTATATTCAGCCCACCTTCGCTAGGCAAATAACCAATAGGACTGTCTACAAAGCAACTATCCTCATGCACACGTCTGAAAATCCAGTCCAAAACACGACAGTTATCACCAAAACCTGGCCATAAAAATTTTCCATCTGTACTTTTACGAAACCAGTTAACATGAAAAACTTTCGGTACTCTTCCTCTTTTTTCCATACTCAGCCAGTGCTTGAGATAATCCCCAAAGTTGTAACCAAAGAAAGGACGCATTGCAAATGGATCATGCATTATTACTTTTTCTTTATGCTCGGCGGCTGCTGTGGCTTCACTGCGCATTGCTGCACCTATGAATACACCGTGTGCCCAACTACGGGCCTCGTATACTAGTGGAACACCTTTTGGGCGACGACCACCGAATAGGATTGCGCTTATAGGTACACCTTGTGGATCTTCCCAGGATGGATCAATAATGGGGCACTGAATAGCGGGTGTACAAAAACGAGAATTTGGATGCGCTGCTGGTTTATCGGATTGGTTAGACCATAGCTTACCCATCCAATCGGTTACTATAACATTATTAATATTTGTCTCTTCCATTCCCTCCCAGTAAACCCCACAGTCCGAAGTAGATGCCACATTTGTAAAAATAGTGTTATTAAAAATGGTCTTCATTGCAATAGGATTTGTTGACATGGAAGTACCTGGGGCAACCCCAAAGAAGCCATTTTCGGGATTTATTGCTCGCAGCACACCTTCGCTATCGAATTTCATCCAGGCTATATCATCACCGACACACTCCACTTTGTAACCTGGCAGTGTTGGAGTCATCATAGCTAGATTTGTTTTACCACAAGCTGATGGAAACGCAGCTGCGATATATATCTTTTTGCCCTTCGGATTCGTGATACCTAATATAAGCATATGTTCGGCCAACCAACCTTCGCGTTTCGCAATAGTGCTACCAATACGCAATGCAAAGCACTTTTTACCTAGTAAAGAATTACCACCATATCCGGACCCATAAGACAAGATCTCGTTGGTATCAGGCTTATGAAGAATGATTGTGCGTTCAGGATCACATGGCCAAGAAGGTACCGTAATTATTCCGTCTTTCGGGGTACCCACTGAATGTAAACATTTCACAAACTCATTACCCTTGCTTTGTAATTTTTCTAGGACTTGATTTCCAACACGAGTCATAATCTTCATTGATTCTACAACATAAGGGGAATCGGTAACTTCAATGCCAATCTTTGATAGCTGAGATCCCACAGGGCCCATTGAAAATGGAATCACATACATTGTTCGGCCTCTCATACACTGAGGAAACCTCTCTTGAACAGCTTGCTCCATATCAGCTTGCGAAATCCAGTTGCCAAGTGCGCCAACGGTAGAAATTGGAGTGACGGGTACAGCTTGTTCCTTGCGATCAGTACATATAAACGTTTTGGATTCAACGCGAGCAACGTCTGCCGGATTAGTTCGGGCAAGCCAGCAGTTATTGTATTTCTTAAGCGGAGTTATGGTCCCCTGCTTCAGCATCAATTCTTGCAATACCTTGCTCTCATCTTCACTTCCATCACATATATGTATGTGATCTGGTTGACATAAATGAACGCATTTATTCAAGTAAGCTTTGGCACCAGCTGTGAGAAGACCGTAATTGCCATACTGCACAGACAATGCACGTCTTGAGGCAACGGGCGAAATTAAGTAGAACACTTTTGGTGTGTTTAATAGCTTCCAGCTGAAAATAAATATATTTTAATATATATATATATATATATATATACATATATGTATACATATCTAAAGTTATATATATAAGTACTAAACTTTACAGGACAAGAGTTGTAGGTAAGCGTAGTTATAATGACTTAATTAGAATGAATAAAGTATATCAAAACATGCAATTTTAAGGATACGTCCTAACAATCATTTAAAACCAAGTCACTTTATATACGAAGCAAAATTTGAAAGAAACAAAAGAGAGGTATTATCCGCTATAAGCCTTTACCAAATAAAAAAACCAAAAATTATGAAAAGGGGAATGACAAAACTGGTCGTATGTTCTCATTTGGAGTATGGAGGAAGATTTTCTACTTTGCTATTATTAAAATATTAGACATATTGTGAGTCCTGTTTTGATTATAGAAAGTTAATAAGGCCAAATATAATCGGAAATCTTAGCACTCCAATAGTATTGATATTTTAAAATATATGTACTACGTTATTCTACGTCCATTTTCCTAGTTTCACTGAAAATAGTTCCATATACCCAACTTTTTGAGGTAGAACTTTGCCGTTTGCCTATATACATATGTATGTATGTATAAAAGATGCTCAAGCAAACGAGCAGCACTTGGGGTGCAGCCCTGCGCTAACACAGCCCCACATATTACTAAGTATGTACTAACATGCCATATCAGCCGGATGTTCGAAAATCTGATATTAGTAAATGAGGGCTGAAGCTATAGGCTAAATAAAACACTTGCAAAAAAATAAATTCCATGTCTTTGACCAACTGAAACGTATTGAGTCAGTTTTCCAATCTGAACTTCTAAAGCAAAAAGAAGTAAAAAAAGATTCAAATAAATAATAAATGTTTTGTTAGCACAATCTATAAAGCGGACAATTCTATTAATCGGATAGAAAGAATGGTTTCGCCAGTGTCCGCTTATTTAGATTTCATTGAATTCTTAACAAACTCCTACGCATTGATTACAATGGAATCTTTTTTCGATAAAATATTGCAGAATTAACGTTACATTAAAGATAAAAGGTTAGATCTGACAACTTTTATTACTATTTAAATATACATAGATGTATGTAATAGATATATTTTCCTTTCTTAAAACTTTAGAAAAGAACGAAAACAGAATACAAAAATAGACGTAATAAAAGATAATTCGGCTTATAAATATGTTATTTACTTTGCGTTGGTTCAAGGTTCAATTCAATTGTAGTTTCTTTTTGTGTAAATTCCGTCTGAAACTTGTTCTTGTTCGCCTACAACTGCTAAGGGAATGATTTCTGATTGCAATAAATACGACGTCTTTATTTCTTATCGTGTATATATTTATGTATGTATGTACATATGTATGTATATATGTGCAAATAATCGTCGCCCAACTGCTGATAACCTTAAGTCTGCAAGCCGGGCCCCCAAAACAAAACTTGTTTTTGAATTCACATAAACCCAAACATAAATTCACAAGTATGTATGTATGTACACAAAAACCATGTGTACGTATTAAAACTACGTAAAGCCATAATAGCAACAATATACTAATGTTCTAAGAATAACAAGAAATGTATGTTCGTTATTTTATTTTGCCTGTTATACGCGCCAACATATCTGCATACATACATATATGTATATACATATGTATACTTACATATATGTTTGCATAGTATGGATGTTATCTTACGTAAATAAAATCGGATCAATAATAATTCTAGCCCCCAAATCATACCTAAAACTCGAACTTTTGCAATATGTTGCTACAGAGTGTAATAGTCTTGTTCACATAACGGTTACTATGTTCGGACCGACATTAAAAACATGTTTTCTTAAAAAAAATTAGTTTTCGCCCCAAAACTTGTGTTTTGATCAAGTTTTTGGTCAAACGAATGCACATTGAAAACCAGTTTTTGCAGAAGACTACTTGAAAACTCACATTCCACTTATTTTAATCGGTATCTACTATTATTGAGAGACATACATACATATTTTGGCATCCCTTAATTGTCATTTAATATATGCTTGTGTCATTCCATGCACAAATACAGTATTCCCCACTTAATTGGTCACCGTTACGGTTAACGTATTTTCCCGCTTATTTGAATCACTTAAGAGTCATTGAGTCCGGTTAATTTTTTCTCCGCATAATTTGTAAAAGATATGTACATATATGTATTTTCCTTGGAAACTGAATACGTCTGAACTGAAATCGCTGTCCCCTTGCATTCGATAACTGCGTCACAATCGGTCAGGTTCCATTAAATAGTTTCGGCGCATGAAGATTGTGAAACATAATAGTGATAGATCCAACTTTGAGACGCAAATGATGCTGCGGCTTATCAAGCCTCTCTAAAGAATATAGAAATTCCACTGGATAATTCACGGCTTCGTCTTCATTGTCAAGATGATCGATCGATATGTATGAGCGCAAGCCAACTGGAATTTGACTTTGAATCTTGCTGTTTAAGGGGTTACGGTGGTCTAGAACCCTCAAATTAAGAGTGTTTTCTGGATTTTTTTTTAAGGTTTAAAAAAAGAGCAATCAATTTAAAATTTTTACAGTTTATTTATACACTTATGAAAAGTACAAAAATATTTTTTTATTAAATAAAAAATTTTTTTAACAATATTAAAAATGGCGTGAAAAAAAGCTATCTTAAAAGATGACTCCCGGTGCCGTTGTTGATTTTTACTCTTCTGAACATCTGAAACATAAAAACCAAATAAATTATTAACCAGTAGGAGTGCAGCTATCGCTGGGAATACAACCAAAAAAAATTGAAAATTAAAAAAATTTGGCGCTTTTGAAGTTCAGATTCTGAAAACAGCTATTTTTGGACCAGTTTTAGATCGAAAAAAATCGAAGTTCTTAAGATTAAAATTTGATCGTAGTCCCAGCGATAGATATGGATCTTATAAACACCATATTAAAATTTCAAGTGATTCGGATGGATAGTTTTTTTTTCATCAACGGCACGCCGAAAAAAGTAGTTTTGAGATAAATGAGTTTAAAGTTTAGAGTGTCTATATTTTGGAGACCGCGCGCTACCTGCTAAAACGGTTGTAGAAGCTAAAATAACGTGTGTTAAAGGACTATACTTACGAACTATCAAAAAAAGAAATCGATTTATTGAAAATTCTAGACCACCGGGACCCCTTAAGTCATCATTAACATCGGTATTTTGGAAACTAATCGCAGTTGAGATAATTTGGCCAATGTTCCGATAAAAATTCGTGATGTGTTAATCTTTCGTTGAAGTGAATTGACAAAAGGCAGGTGAAATTGATATCAAAGCACTGGAAGACTCAACCGGAATTTGCCCATTTCCAATTCTTAGCGAATACGATATAAAATTTCTTCGGCAATGTAATTTTTTTCGTATCCCATAATTGACGCGAATTTGAAGGCTGATTTGTCGAAATGATCTTCGCGAGAAGTGTGCGAACTTCAGTGGCATGCGAAGTAGCTACCGCATTGTCCATCGTTTGTTTCTAGTTATTATCATGTTTCAGCAATTGCAATTGCTGGCATGCTTCTCAAAAAGTTGCACACACTGCACCATTCACAATATGCAATGCCTCAAATGAAATTGAACCGCAAGGCGCACAACAGTCGGAAAACTTTCATGAATTGCAAAAGTAAAGTTCACGTATCGACCCATTTGATACTTGCTGATCGATTTCACCAAACTCCAATTCTCAACATTGTCATGAGTTTTGAATGTGAATTAGACAACAGTGGCGAATATGGTACGATCCATGTGTTGTCAACTTCGATATTCACGCCTCCAAATTGCATGCTAAATGTTCTGCCATTGTTGTCTGCTGAGCGACGCCGATACAGTGGCTATTCATCATTTCCACTCACCACTTCGTATAATTCTGGATCTATCTCTGGATGAGGCATTTTCGCGGATATGATTTCATCAATTTGATTGGTTACTCCACCATCCCCATCCAAAGAAGAATGTGTGGGTGCGGCAAACCTCTTTTTTGCTACTCAACAGAATACATCCTTCATTTCAAGATAAAGTCCATCAAACATTGTAGCTGTTGTTTGAAAAGTCGTACTGTGACATCGTGACGAAAAGAACGCCGACCGATATTAGCGCGACCTCTTCGTGGCTTCGTAACAAATTTCAATATGTAATTGATCAGTTTGTGTGAAACACACATAAAGTGTTTACTGAATAATTTTCAATAATTTTTCTTTTGAATAGCCGGAATCAAAAAGCAAGCGGCCGAAATTGAACGATTCAAATAATTTAAAAATCAAAATAATAAAAAACAAAACAAACAAAAATTGGAAAAAAAAAATTTATACTGAAAAAAGTTACTTTTTGGAATTGTCCAATTTTCCGACTTTTCTTCAAAAAAAATGCGGTATTTTTATTTTTAAACCATCCCCGATCCACATCGAATAACTTCAGAAAATTTCATCAAGATTGGTGCAGCCGTTCTCTTAGCGTTACCAACAAACAAACATTCATTTTTATACTCTCGCAACAAAGTTGCTAAGGAGAGTATTATAGTTTTGTTCACATAACGGTTGTTTGTAAGTCCTAAAACTAAAAGAGTCAGATATAGGGTTAAATATACCAAAGTGATCAGGGTGACGAGTAGAGTTGAAATCCGGATGTCTGTCTGTCCGTCCGTCCGTCTGTCCGTCCGTCCGTCCGTCCGTACAAGCTGTAACTTGAGTAAAAATTAAGATATCATGATGAAACTTGGTACACGTATTCCTTGGCTCCATAAGAAGGCTAAGTTCGAAGATGGGCAAAATCGGCCCACTGCCACACCCACAAAATGGCGGAAACCGAAAACCTATAAAGTGTCATAACTAAGCCATAAAAAAAGATATTAAAGTGAAATTTGGCACAAAGGATCGCATTAGAGAGGGGCATACTTCGACGTAATTTTTTTGGAAAAGTGGGCGTGGCCCCGCCCCTACTAAGTTTTTTGTACATATCTCGGAAACTACTATAACTATGTCAACCAAACTCTATAGAGTCGTTTCCTTCAGGCATTTCCATATACAGTTTAAAAATGGAAGAAATCGGATAATAACCACGCCCACCTCCCATACATAGGTTATGTTGAAAATCACTAAAAGTGCGTTAACCGACTAACAAAAAACGTCAGAAACACTAAATTTTACGGAAGAAGTAAAAAAAGGAAGCTGCACCCAGGCGTTTTTTTAAAATTGAAAATGGGTGTGGCCTCGCCCACTTATGGACCAAAAACCATATCTCAGGAACTACTCTACCGATTTCAATGAAATTCGGTACATAATATTCTCTTAACACCCTGATGGCATGTACGAAATATGGGTGAAATCGGTTCACAACCACGCCTTCTTCCATCTGATGCCTTCTCTGTATAATATACGAGTATACATTAGGAACCAATGATGTTAGCGGAATAAAACTTTACAAAAATACGGTATTTGAAAAATATGTAAATGACGTATAATGAAATCTCGATTATCACTTTATCATGCGAGAGTATAAAATGTTCGGTGACACCCGAACTTAGCCCTTCCTTACTTGTTTTTATATAACGTTTGTATGGGAAAAAAGGGCTGTTTTTAGGCGTTTTCCGGCAATTATTCGAACTTTTCTTGCCGTAAAAACCATTCTTAAACCTCAAAGAACATTTTAAAAAAATAATTGGCAAGATTGGTCCAGGCGTTGTTGAGTTATGCGATTAGCAACACATTTTGCGATTCATTTTTATATGTATAAGTACATAAATATAAGAAGATAAGATGATCTCTAAATATAAGTGCATGGTCTTGTTTTATTCCTTATACTTTTCCGTTTAAAGTTAAAGACATTATTTAGATATCATTACTAAAAAATTACTTATAATGCACATATAATATTTTCTAATTGATTGTCAAATTAACCGGGATTCCTGAACGGATTAAACGAATTTTTCAAATAAACGAAACTCGAATTGTAAACAAACAAATAAATTTGTGAATAGTCAATGAAAACGTATCGAAAACACATAATGTCGCTCAGCTTGATTCCACAATCCACACATTTTTTGGCCAATTTGATCCATTTCTTCTTTTCGCTATGTGGCGCCAATTGGATATTCCAAGCGAAGCCAGGTCCTTCTCCACCTGGTCCTTCCAACGGAGTGGAGGTCTTCCTCACCCTCTGCTTCCCCCGGCGAGTACTTTCAGGGCTGGAGTGTTTTCGTTCATTCGGACAACATGACCTAGCCAGCTAATCGTTCCATCGAATGCGATATTCGCCGTAGCCAACGCGCAAAGGACAATAAATCTTTCGCAGAATCTTTCTCTCGAAAACCCGCAACGTCGACTCATCACTTGTTATCATCTTCCAAACCTCTGCACCATATAGCAGGACGGGAATTATGAGTGTCTTATAGAGTTTGGTTTTTGTTCGTCGAGAGAGGACTTTACTTCTCAATTGCCTACTTAGTCCGAAGTAGCACCTGTTGGCAAGAGTTATCCTGCGTTGGATTTCTAGGCTGACATTGTTGGTGGTGTTTACACTGGTTCCAAGATAGACGAAATTATCTACGACTTCAAAGTTATGACTATCAACAGCGACGTGAGAGCCAAATCGTGAGTGCTTCCTTGTCCAGTCTGGAGAAAGCAGAACTAACGGCGCGGGTGTTGAGGCCTATGATATCAATATCGTCGGCTTACGCCAGCAGCTGTACACTCTTATAAAAGATGATACCTTCTCTGTTTAGTTCTGCAGCTTGAACTATTTTCTCCAGAAGCAGGTTGAAGAAGTCGCACGATAGGGAGTTGCCTTGTCTGAAACCTCGTTTGGCATCGAACGGCTCGGAGAGGTTCTTCGCGGCATAGAGGCAGCTCCTTTACGTGCTGTCGAAAGCCGCTTTGAAATCGACGAAGAGGTGGTGTGTGTTGATTCTCCTTTCACGGGTATTTTCCAAGATTTGGCGCATGGTGAATATTTGGTCGGTTGTTGATTTGTCAAGTCTACACTAATAAGGTCCAATCAGTTTGTTGACGGTGGGCTTTAATCTTTCACACAATACGCTCAATAGAACCTTATACGCGATGTTGAGGAGGCTTATCTCACGGTAGTTGGCGCAGATTGTGGGGTCTCTCTTTTTGTGGATTGGGCAGAGCACCCTTAAATTCCAATCTTTGGGATGTACCAGGTCTAAATCCACTCTGATAAGGTCCAATCAGTTTGTTGACGGTGGGCTTTAATCTTTCACACAATACGCTCAATAGAACCTTATACGCGATGTTGAGGAGGCTTATCTCACGGTAGTTGGCGCAGATTGTGGGGTCTCTCTTTTTGTGGATTGGGCAGAGCACCCTTAAATTCCAATCTTTGGGCAAGCTTTCGTCCGACCATATTTTACAAAGAATCCGGATCATGCTCCTTGCCAGTTCTTCGCCGACGTGTTTGAATAGCTCGGCCGGTAATCCATCGATCCCGCTGCTTTGTTGTTCCTCAGACGGGTAATTGCTATTCGAACTTCTTCATGGTCGGGCGTTTGGAACATTTGCTCCATCGTCATCGAGTGGGGAATCGGGTTCGATTTCTCCTGGCGTTCTTTTTTTTCTGTCTGCAAATGCGTCTCGCTTCCCTCTTCATCTCTCGGTATCTATCCCATCCCGCACGTGTTGTGGTCGATCGTAACGTTGCGAGGTAGGCAGCCTGTTTTCTCTCCGCTGCAACACGGCACTCCTCGTCGTACCAGCTGTTCTTTTGCATTTTCCGAAAACCATTGGTTTCGGTTGCAGCTGTATGTAAGGAGCTTGGAATGCCGTCCCACTATTCCCTTGTACCGAGTTGTTGACGAGTGCTCTCAGAGAGCAGGATTGCAAGTCGAGTAGAAAATCGTTGGGCTATCTGCTGTGATTGCAGCTTCTCGACGTCGAACCTTCCTTGTGTTGTGAATTTTGGGTGCAACAAGACAGTGGTCCGAGTCGATGTTAGGATCTCGGAGCGCACACACATCTAAAACACTGGGGACATGTCTTCCGTCTATCACAACATGATCGATCTGGTTGATGGTTTTTCGATCCGGAGACAGCCAGGTGGCTTGATGAATTTTCTTATGCTGGAATCTAGTACTACAGATAACCTTATTTCGGGCCCCGGTGAAGTCGATCAGCCTCAACCAATTTGGGATGTTTCGTCGTGAAGGATGAAGTTTAGCGACCGTAGTGCCAAAGATACCTTCTTTGCCCACCCTGGCGTTAAAGTCACCAAGCACGATTTTGATATCGTGGCGGGGCAGCTCTCATAGGTGCGCTCCAAACACTCATGAAGGCATCTTTGGTCACATCATCCTTCTTCTCCGTCGGCGCGTGGGCGCAGATCAGCGATATGTTGAAGAAGTTCGCTTTAATGCGAATTGTGACTAGACGTTCATTCACGAGGGTGAATGACAGTACTCGGCGACGGAGTTTCTCTCCCACCACGAATCCCACACTAAATTTGCGCTCCTTTATATGGCCACTGTAGTAAATGCCACAAGGACCGACTCGTCTCAGTCCTGTTCATCGCATTTCTTGGACGTCGGTGATGTCAGCCTTCACTCTAACGAGGACATCAACCAGCTGGGCTGCGGCACTTTCCCAATTAAGGGTATTATGGTGGTATTATTCAGATTAAATATAAAATAAATTTTGTTATATTGGGCTTTAGTGGGGCGTGGGAAGCACTGTACTAATGATCAAAGAAACTTAAGTTTAAAACAAAACTTCTCTTGTGCTCGACAAAAGTGATTATGAATGCTATAAACTTTAAAGCTAAGCCGGAAACACGCGCAGGACAACAATAAGCACTAGGTGCTCCTATAAAAAAAAAAATAATGCTCCCGTTGTTGTTTATAATTTGTATTAAAATGCAAAAATGTCAAATGAAACAAATGAAGTTATACTATAAATTGTTTTATAAGCAAATACCGCCTAAAATTCTGGCGTCCCAGACAGTTGCTTAACTTACCTACATATGTATGTATGTATATGGACGTTGGACCACACAAATGTTAAATTGAGTAAAAATTGATATTGTATTATTATGAAACTGTTTCAAATGTTCCTTGACACCCAAGAGGGGTTACCACGCCCACAGAACACTATCGCTTATTACCGTTATTTTTGGTAAAATGAAAGCCATAGGCACTCAGTCTAAGATACATACTTATGTAATAAGTATCTGCGAACTTGATAAGTTTTGATCCGATTTCGATTATTTTGTACAAAGTTTTAATCCGATTACTGCGTTGTTTGTTGACTTGTAAACGTAAGAATCAAATGGAATTTGAAATTATATTATATGGGTATTAGGCGTGGATTTATTCGATATTATCCATTTTCAGAAAAAAACTTGTGTGTTCCATATTTTCCTCAGCCAATAGCATTCGAAAATTGACAAATTGCTCGCCCAATCAAAAATCTCTACCCTTAATAGTAATGCAATAGTTCTGTTAATTCGCGTAACTAGTCAAAACCCCATTTGCGGAAAAGTTTCAGAATTCCTTTTAGGATTGAGATCGGACGTTACCATCTTTCCTTAGAAATACGAATACACAAATAATGTACAATGCCATAGGAAAAGGAAACACAGACATACTTAACACAACATTATATAGAAATTTGAAAATAAATTCCAAAAGGTGATTCGCTTATCTGACTTAAATGAGGGTGGTTGAAACTGGAATGACTACGACGGACAAAGTCCAAATATTCGTAAAATGAAACGAAATAAAACTACACATATAAAAGTCGATTATACAAATTACAAATAAATAACCTATACAACATAGAGCACAATACATTGTACATATACTTAAGTATGTATGTACATTTAAATATACAGTATGTATTGACTTTAAGGCACATGCCAGTGTTATCAATAAGAAATTACGTTGTAGCGCGTGGCGGCCAATTAATATATATGTACATACATTCATATGTAGTACTTGGAAAACCATAATTTTTTTATTAGTGTGTTGAAGTTTTTATATTTAAAACTACCTGCATACGGTTCCACTATCTTTGACTTTCGTGCTTGTTGGTTAATTACAAATCCGCAATCATAAAATTTGTATAAATACGTACATATGTATGTATATGTACAGTGTACCAAAAAAGTTTACATACACCTAGTTCTATTAAATTACGACACTTTTATTTGTTATAAAATGAATAAATTTTGTGGTCTTTTTCTTTTCATTTCAAAAGATGTATATTTAACATTAAATTTAGCATATCAAAAAAAAAAAATTTTTTACACAAATAAAAAAAATTAAAGCTAAAGGTTAAAATGGGCATAATTTATATCCAAAAAGTTTCCGTACACTAATTATTATTTTTATAAATCAAAAGTAATTACAATAGTTTTATCCGTTTTTGGCCTACATTTTGTTGCTATTATTGTCCCTAGACATCGATGTATGCTCCCCACTCCATTGTTAGTATTATTTCCGGATATTTTGACCCCCTAAGTCCATGATCCTGCTTTTTGGCCTAATTTTGATGAAATTCGATGTTTTCGAATACGATTTTCAAAAAAGTTCCAGATATTTTGAATAGGATTAATGTATGGTGATTGCGGGGCCTATGAAGTTATTTTTAATTCCATAACAACCATTCACGTACAAGATAAGATGGGTGTTTTGGGTCGTCATCCTGTTGTAAATAGAAATGGCCACTATTAACAGCCGATTTAAGCACACTTAAAATTTAAATTTTTTCTTAAAATGTTCAGATACATATGCTTATCTATTTTTGAAATGTACCAAAACAAAAATAAATCCTCAAACAGTAAGGAATGTGTTGAAGAGTGCTGGTTATCATAGACGAATCGCACGTAGTAAGCCATACATAAGTAAAGTTAATATAAAGAAGAGGTCGGTGTTTGCTAATCAATATTTAAACGAACCGTATTGGCTATGGAAAATATTGTGTTGAATCAAAATTTAATACATTTGGTTCGAATAGATCACGAAAAGTGTGGAGAATGATCAATGAGGAGTCGCAAGGAAAAAATGTATTGCCAACGGTAAAGAACTGTGGGGGTAATATTATGGTTTGGGGGTATATGGTTGCATCTAGAGTTGGGCATTTGGACTTTATTAGTGAAAACATGGATAAGCATGTGTATCTGAACATTTTAAGAAAAAAATTTAAATTTTAGGTGTGCTTAAATCGGCTGTTAATAGCGGCCACTTCTATTTATAACAGGTTAACGACCCAAAACACACGTGTTATCTTGTACGTGAATGGTTGTTATGGAATTAAAAATAATCATAGGTCCCGATCACCATACATTAATCCTATTCAAAATATCTGGATATTTTAGAAAATCGTATTCGTATGAATTTCATCAAAATAAGGCCAAAAACTGGTTCATGGACTTAGTGGGTCTAAATATTCAATAATACTAGAAATTGAGTGGGAGCATACACCGATGTCTAGGGACAATAATAGCAACAAAATGTAGGCTCGTTAAAGTATTTTAATTTCTTTTGATTTATATAAACAACCATTAGTGTATACTTTTTTGATATAAATTACATTTTAATTGCATTAATTTTTTTTATTTGTGTAAAAAATTTTTTTTTTGATATGCTAAATTTAATGTTAAATATACGTCTTTTGAAATGGATAGAAGAAAAATTACAAAATTTATTCAGCAAATAAACGTGTCGTAATTCAATAGAATTAGGTGTATGTAAACTTTATTGGTCCACTGTATGTATTTATCTGCATTAATTTTCAAACATAAATACACATGTGGACATGTGATTGGTACTTCCAAAACTGAACAGAAGGTACTATTGCCAAATATAGTATAAGTATGGAATAATCGGATATAATTATGTAGAAGGGCGTTAGAACGTGGATTGATCGTTATAGCTTTCTTAGGCGAAAAATGTCAAGACACAGGGTCGCAATTTATATGATATAATCCTACATCTATCTGCATTAGTTTGAGACTTACAAACAACCGTTATGTCAAAATTTATTTCAAGGCTTAAGACTAAAAACTCAATATAAATATTTACATATACATACATACATACATAAGTAAACTTGTCTAAAAGGTGTAAAACAAAACATGCTAGCAATGAAGATTCGGCTATACCACTATATCGGTATTCTCTTTTGTATCCATTCAACTCAAAAACTTTGTTGTTATTTTATACATGCTTTATTCCTTTGACAAGAGAGCAGCGCGCAAAGATAGTGAAAAACAAGTAAGGAAGGGCTAAGTTAGGGTGCAACCGAACATTTTATATTCTTGCAATTTACAAGAATCAAAGCCAGGCAAATACTTTATGGTGCAAAATTTCAACCTGAGCATCGAAATCCAAGCAACTCGTTATCAGTGAAACACGCTCTCTCATTTTCGTTGAGATAACTTACGTATTGGCCGATATATGCGGTACAAAGTCTCGCCGTAATTCGAAAATTTTTATATTAAGTATATGGGGTACCAAGGTACTAAATCAACCAATTGTTGACATACAGACATACCATTATCAGAGAAGGATAATCGTTTAATTTTAATTATATATCTCACGCCTTGACCCATATTTTCGATCAAAAGTCAACAATAGGTACCGGGTTCCAAAAATTCACTACCTATGGTCTTGAACATACCCTAAAGGCATTATTTGCGCAAAGTTTTATCCCGTTATATGAATCACTTCTTGATTACTTTTGTCTACTGGAGGGTGCTCATCGTCCAATTTTCACTCCAGCTCCTATAAAGCTCTCTCATACCCTCTCGCAGATAAAATTTAGTGTCTCTGGTGTATTTAGTTATTGATTTATTGCGCTTCTAGTAGTTTTTAACGGTACCGTTATATGGGGAGTGTGCGGGGTTATCCTCCGATTCTCACACTGTGGGTAGAAGTTCTTACAGGATTTGTGCTCAGCAAGTTTGGTTGTTGTAGCTTAAGTGCTTTAGGAGATATGTACATATGTATGTACATACTATATATACATATGTATGTATATAAATTTTTGCGCCCAGGTGCACCCAGAGAACATAAAACATAGAGAAGGTGCAAATTGAATTCTGTATGATGTTCGATTGGACGGTTAACAGAGCTTATAAAATTGCGACACGGAATTTCACCATTCTCGCTGCTATTTAGCAGAATTGAGCATGTGAAATGGCAGAAATATATGTAAAGCGACTGAATTCATGCGAGAATGACTAAAGAGAAATGCTTTGAAGAAAAATATGCAAAGTCACACAAAGAATGTAGAGAAGCATTCTCTAAGACACATATGCGTGATCTTGTATCATATGCATATGAACCATTTTTTTCAGAAAAATTGTAAAAATTTTAGTTTTTTACAAAATCGTAAAAAATTAGATAAAAATAATTAATTTACATATACATACATATATTTATTTCGTCTATTACAAAGCGAAGATGTGTCAAATGAACTTCATTTCTTAAAAAAAATTAATGACCTTCATGAAATATGCATATTCGCATTATTTCGTTATCATTTCCATATTTGTACCAATAGAATTTCTGTGACATATACATATGTACATACATATGTATATTATTGCTTTGGTACATTTGTCTGTATGTTTACGAAAGCAAATGCGAGCCATATACATACATATGTACATACATTCATAGTAACAAGTGTCGCACGCATCTCCATTGTCACGGTCAACCAATGGCCGAAACTTGCGTTTTGTCAAAGAGTCAAGTGCTGACCAAATTAGGCACGACCAGACTGCAACGACGTCTGTCAAATAAAG